>NC_073739.1:63059974-63363004 GCF_023634155.1 Falco peregrinus
TAATTTCACAGATTAGAACAAATTACAAAAAGATTGTTCCTGTGATGTGGAATTTTTTTTAAAAAAACTGAAGAAACAGTGTATAAAGGTTCAACCAGAAACTAAAATTGTAGGTAATAAAGACACAGGTGTAGCAAACACTGTGCCTTACTTTCAGTCTGCTATTCTCCACTCAAAGAAGAATAGTACAAGGCCAGCTGCTGAAGGGCTGGAGAGTACCAAGATAGGAATAGTTAAGTATCATCCTGCAATCATATCAATCACAACAGAATTCCATAGGTCAAGGAGAACTCCTCAGTACTTGTGGTATTTACTGTTCAAGCTTTAAAGTAAATCTGACCCCTGAACTGTAAACAAGAATTTGAAATTATAAATGTTTTCAGTGGTAGACTTGACCTGATAAGAACACAGGGATGCAGGAAAGTTTTAGAGGTGTGTCTCAAGTCACTGGAGGTGCTCAGTGTGTGATGTCCTTTGCACATGAGATAATATATGTGCTTATCCATAGAGACCTTCTGAGCTCACATTGATATCCCTGCAACACTTGGTACACAGGCTAGAACCAAATCGTCACCTTCTCTTCTTTGTCAGGCTCCAGGAGACATTGTCTGCATTCCTCATTGAAGAGAAAGTGGGAGAGCTGATATGGTGTTACAGGCACTCCATCCCACAGAGCTTACAGGTCAGGCTGGGGGGAGAACACAAGGTGTCCTTCCAAACAGCTCAGCCAGAGAGGCTTGGGTGTCTCCTAGGGATCTCAGTATGGAGCCAAGACACCTTGAGTCACATCTGGAGCAAAGCTTCTGTATGATGGCAGACGTGGGAACAGCAGTGATTCACATGAGACATAGGAAAGAGTGCCCCCATCACAGGAATGGATCCCAGGCCGGTCAAGGAGCTCACACAGACAGAAACTGTCTTTTGGTTCTAAGGGAGCAACCCACACCAAGCTGGATGTGAGAATGATGTAGTCTGAAATTTATAACTTCTGTACCTGCTGGAAAAGTATGTGAACATATCCTCTCCAGGCAAGAATTCTTTTTTTTCCTTTGTGTGTATGTATGCTCACAGGGCAGTGTATGTGTCGCTTCATTTGAACTAGATCACCAGGGAATGAGAACACTGGAAAGCTACAGCCCCACTTGACTTTCAACTGAAGATGTGGGAAACAAAGAAATGACATTTAAAAGGCAAATCTGAAGAGCATGGTGACCACAAGCAGTCAGTAATATTTACCAGCTAACTGCAGATATTATTTTTATTTGATATGCCTACTAGTTTTATGTACACTATTCATTTTGACAAACTTATCTTTAAGATATTTTTACTGAAGTTCTTATAATTATTTAAAAACCTTTATTTTCAGGGCATTTTAATTGATCTCCAATATCCACACAAATGTAAGCAGACAAATATTGACTAAATAAAACACCAATAATCTGAAAAGTAAGTATGCAATTTCTCATTTTCCAACAAAATTAAACTGTGAAATTTTAAAGTCCCAATAAATATTTTCTTAAGTAAATATATAATGATCCTGTACAACTTTATAGTCAACAAAATATACTGAAGCTATTATAATAATAATGCAGTATTTAATTTGAAATCAATATACCTTTGTAGCCATCAATCTATGCAAAACAACTTTTACAAGCAAACATTTAAACAAAAAAATGCAAAAGTGAGATTAAAATTGATGTTGCTGAGGTATATCAGTCAAAGACTGACAAAATTCTTTTGGCAGTGTTAGGCAGCAATCACTCAGGCAACTCCTTCTGAGCCTTTCTGCCAGCTGAAGCATTTGGTGCTGGTTTTCAGTGCTCAGCCATGTCTTCAGAAGGCACTTGAAGAGTAGCAATTGGCTTTGCAGTTATTTCCATCACTATCTTCCAAAGCGATCTTAATGGGCCATGTGTTCTCAGTAAAGGATTTATTTCTATTGAATTCCTCTGCATACTGAGGAAGGAATATCCTGTCATGTCACTGGGAGGTGTAACACAGTCTCATAGACAATCAAAGTACAGGTGCCTTCACTACTTTCTTCCTAGTGCAGGAAACAATGCCAGGTTACACTAAACAGACTTAAGCACCAACCTGCAGCAGGGCAGCATTGCTCCTGGAGTCTTTTGGTTCCAGCTGCAGTGCAATGCTGCAGTTAGAGCTCTGCTACCTGGTACGTGTACCCCTACAGAACATACTTGGCCAGTTCAGTGACAGCTGTCCCTGTTTCAATACAAGAAGCAGCACATTTTTCACAAATACCAAATTATTTTTTTTTCTTGGTAGAAAATGCATTCACTTTGCACATAGGCTCCCACAGCCTTTCTTGCTTGTCTTGTCTTCAATATGGCTTAGCAACTCCCTGTTTCTTCCAAACCTGCCAAGAAACAAGAGTGTACCCTCACCAAAGCAAGCCCAGGTTCACACAGGTAAGAGCCCAGCTACAGACATCATGTTTGTAAAATGCCACATCATTTCTGATGATTGAAGCATATCTCAACAGCAAACAGTGCAAGTGTGTAGTGGAAATCTTAACCACTGTCTTGTTTTTTAACAACTTCAGCTTGTGAGTAACTCAACTCCCCTCCAGAGTTTACAGAGCAAATGTATATATTTGATCATAATTTATGTATATTCAAATGATAATTTCCTGGTATATTATCATTTTGAATACAGTAATGACAATTGTAGCTTGCATAACATGCCTGAATTAAGAAATTAATTTTTGTATATTCACATTTCATGAATATTATCCCCATGAGTGGGAATAGTGATCTAATGCAAAATGTCCCACAGGGAAGTAATCGGTATATCTGATTATGCTTTCACTTTTTTAATTAATTTTTTTTAAGGCAGAGGCTTTCCTTAAGCGATCTGCCTGAAATGTTACCTCACTCTCAGCATGCTAAAAACTTGATTACAAACTTGCATCAAATCTCACCAGATGTGTACATGTTAGAGTCAGTGTCTTGGTGCAAGTCTTTCAGAAACCCTGGGGACCAGATCCTTACAGGTTGCACCACTCAGTGCAGCCAGATGCAAACTCCTGACCTAAAAATGCCAATGGGCAGCTTCCACCCTTGGGAGGCTCCAGTCCCTGCTGTGGAACAGGAGGGAAGCAAACCTCCTCTGGGGGACCTGCACCAGGAGAGCCCAAAGGAAATCTTGAGAAAAGTGCTGAGGCATGGGCAGCATGCACTGGGTTACAGGGGAGGAAGATAGACAGCAGGCAGATTTTGGACGGCCTGGACAGCCCTGGGTTTGGATGTCTTCCCTCCAGGCATCCCAAGGCAAGCCTCCTCTGAAGCAATGCCTGGAGCCATTGCCAAAGCAAGCTAAAACACCCTCCTGACAGGACTCTGCTGCCCTTGGTAGTGTCTGGGCAACAGAAAAACACTTGGCCTTTCCATGGGGAATGGGAGAAAACTCCTGCTGGGCTTGACAAAGCCTTTTTTGTTTGTTTTTCCTGACTTTAAATGAATTCTTTTTTTACCTGTTTCAGGCTTTATAATCTAAAAGTTTCATTTTTTCCATACTTCTGTTTTGTCTGTATGTAAAACCATGCACCAATTTTTACACAAATTTTAAAAGAATTTCGGTATCCCACCACTCCAAATTTGGTAAGCAAGCTATTCAAGATCAATTGCCCAGCCCAAGTAATAGGCAAGAAAAAAATATCAAATGTTCTTCAATGATAGCAGGGATATTAACAGCAAGAGATCAAGAAACTGTGATATACATGTGATGCTATGATCCTTTGTGAGGATATGTACATACAGCAAAATGCAGGTATGGCTGCAGCATTGGCTAACTTCAGTTAGTTTAGGCACTGATGGCCGTGAAGACATTTGCATGGGCTTTTTCAGCTATCAGCAACCATTCCTACCTCTCGATGAGTGTTCGTTCTCCAGTTGCATGGCTTTATTTGCTAGTACTCACCTCACATTGCTGTTTCTTCAGTGATGTTCTTTTATCCAAACTAGAGAGGATAAGTTTTGCAGGTTGGACATCATGTGATACAGATAATTTCATGATGTGCCATTGATCTATCCTGCCTCACTATAAGGCCTTCTGGAGTCACTTATCTGACTTATTCCTCCTGTCTCCCAGGGGTCCTTTGACAATTAATGACTTAGTAATTGCAAACATTTTCACTGCCATTTTCGTATCATTTATGATAGAGTTGCATATGTATCTGAGAATGATTTGATGCATGCAAATCCCCATTAATACTCTGATTTTCTGCAAATTACTCAATAACATGTTTACCCTGCAGCTATCACAACCCTAGTTTTCTGAAGCAGGATTGCTGTTCCAAGACTGAAGAAGGTCTTTAGAAAACATTCCCTTAACTTGTCACATCATTTAAACAGCTGTTGACTACAGTGTTCACTACATAGCTTTCAACGGATGTGTTCTTCAGCAAGCAAACTCAACGAGCCAGAGACTTGTGCACTCTCTCCCTTTGAGCAATAGGAGACTGCGTGGTCTTGTGCTGCAGTACCACCAGTAAGCTCACTTTGCACCCCCTCACCAAAATACATCTCGTTCAGGCTGAGATCTAACACCACTTTCTTCTTTGGAATGCCACGTTACATTTCATCAAGTCGTCTGACTTCCAAACCCTTCAAATGCTCTGCTAGGCAAGGCATGAGTTGCAGAGCCCATCTGTCAGCAGAGCCAGTTGTCTGGCAACACAAAGTAACATTTCTGAGCACCAGCTTCCAGAAGAGGCAAAATTACTGACGTTTGAGCTTACAGAATCGCTCCAGCTCCCCTCTGTTGCTACAAATCACTTTCATGAAAGAGGGTAACAGGCGAACATTGAGGAATAATATAGAAAAATTAAATCCATCAGATACTTAACACATCATTATAATTAATCATTATTTAATACAGTTTTGTATCATGTTAAAAATCTGAAGCCTTTATCAGGAACAATTGTTCATTATACTAATTGCTGTACCACCAAAGCAGGGCTGGAAGGAGTTGTGATTTGAATGTGGATTGGAGTGCTGATGAGGAAAAGGAGACTGTAGTGGAAAACAGTGTTATGATCAATGGTGGGGAAGAGTTACCACACTCCATTTGGTAAATGATATTTGAACAAGTGAATTATACAGAATATGCAGGCATATTCAAACAACATATTCTGGCATTGCAAACAAGGCATGCCAGCACAGTCCTCCTCATGTACTGCTGTAGTTCCCTTTCATCAGGAGTCACTGGAGGCAGAGTCTGAAAAAGAATTCTCAGTTACTATTTTTCTTTCTTTTTTGCTATGTTACTTTTTCATGTGTTTTGCAGGAAGACCAGAGTGCATTTACAGTACACAGCAATATATATTTCTCACAAAGAGAATAAAGGCATTTTTGGTCTTTTTGATGTATTTTTTGGTTGCCCAGCTTCATGATTGTCAGTTGTTTCTGCTTATGTAACAACAGTTTCTCATTTCCCTTAGCACACTGGTGTTTTCCCTTATCAACTAAATGTTTTGAAAACATGGAAAACCACTCAAAATAAACAATGACTATTTTCCTCCCCTGTTAAGTTGCAGCCTTTCATCAACCCCATTGAGTATTAGTCAGCATTTGCTGTCAGTGAAGGCAGAGGTGATAATACTGGCTTCTTCTGGGAGCAACAATGTTTGCTGCTTCTCAAAGATGCAAAAATCTCATTCTGGAGGACAGGTCCTCAGCCAAAAGTTCTTGAAAACACTGGATGATCTTCCTGGAACTGACAGCACATATACATAATTTTACAGAGTTGTTGTTTCCATCTTTATCCAGCATCCTTTAAAAGACCTGTACTTCTCAGAAGGTACAGCTATGAGTGCCAAGGTGTTATCATTAATTCAGGCTTTCTCCAACTGCAAAAAGTGCTTTATGGAGGACAGGTAAGTTACTATAGCAGTGCAAAGAATATTTGTCGGGAATTCTCTGTGGCATCTGAATGCAAAATGTACCTGTTGAAGACACACATCCTAGCTAATGGGGCCACAGACACTGGTAACTATGAAAAGAAGCAGAATTTCAGTATTCTGTATTTCTGATGATACAGAACTAAAAAGAGTAACTCCAAAGAGCTAGTGCATTTTCTTAGTGCTGTGTATGTTACAATAATTAGGTTACTCACCTCAAAAACTCACTTTAGCCAACCCATAATTTTCTATGCCATTGGGCATTTTGCTGATAATATAAATTCATATTAACTGCAGGAAGATGCCATGCCTTTCATTGCCACACTACAATGCTGTCAGCACAGAAAGAAGCCAGGATTGCCACCAGGAATTTAACTGTGTTGGATGCCTGGTTCACAAATCTGAGGTGCAGCGTGCTTAGTTTTTGACAAATTATTTCAGATCTAGTGCCTTGCTTTCTTTCATGATGTCCTATAAAATTCTAACCAAATTAAAAAATGTTTAAATTATTCCTCAACAGTGATGTAAAAATAGTTTTAGGAGGGTAAAAAATCATTGTCATGCATTTAAAGTTGAGATATGTGGCCAAAAGGAAGCTTTTGGACCAGACATTCAATTGAAAATCACTATAGCCAGGTCTTAACCATGGTTTAGAGTGGTTTGTCCAGGCTGTGGACACACACCCAGCACCGACACATCAGGTCCAAGCAAACTGGAGCCAGGAGAGAGACCGGTTGAAATACTGTATGAAAGTAGCTGCCTTGCCTCCAGAGCCAGCTCCCAAAATCCCAAAAGGAGAAAGAGGTGCAATGAAGGAGTATTGAAGGCAGCCATCAGGGAAGGGGGACAGACCACATTTGGTATAAACCAGGGTAGGCTTAGAGTCCAAACAGGAGCTTGGCTGGTGAGTAAGTGGAGAGAGGGCATGGCTGGCCACAGGCTGGTGGAGAGGACAGCAAAGAGTGTTAGACCCAGTGGGGGAAAGATACCAGACAGGGTACGAGTGCTACAGAGTACTAGCCCAAAACTTAACCCAGGTCAAGATTTGAACTTCAGTCTTTATACTGAGTTGCAGTGTAGAAGCTGCTATAATGAAGGTCCTGAAGATTTCACTGTTCCCGATGAATCCAAGGAGGGTTTACCTGACTCTTAAAAAACAAAGTAGCAAATTAAGAGAAAAATACTCCCTCATTAAGAAAACAGTAATAAACCTGCATCCCTGTAGGATGGTTTGGTTAGATATAACCACCAATAATCAAACATCTTAAACCATCTGCCCCAGTGTGCACATCCTTTAATTTAACCCATTGAGGCTGACTGAATTTGTGCTAATGCCCTTACTGAGAGACTGGAAACCAACTGCTGCAAGGAAAACAGTTAGTAAGAGGACATAAAGCCTAGCCTTTGGTTTCCTGGAGAGGAATGTAGACTAATGCAGAGTGGAAAAAAATCACGTGTGGAGTAATTCTGTTGTCACTGACATCAGAGGTAAAAAAGCAAAGCAACAAAAAATGGTACTTAGGGGAAATAAGAAAAGACTCCTGCATGGCCTCTCCCACTGAAAGGCAAAACCCAACAGCTTGTTTGCATTTTTCAGGTGCCATCATGATCTCATGTTCAGCAATAACTGGTTTTACACTGGTGTTCAGAATTTCAGTCTGTCTATGGACAAGCAGTTCCTTTGTCCTCAACTCTATGATCCTTCCTGCCTGTTTATTTACACGGTGAGAATCTGATAGTTTCTTTCCTTGTTCCTTCTGTTGTGCTTCTTCGAGAAAGAAAAACCTGACAAAATCAGTACAAAGTAGAGAGAAGACATTGGGTGACAAAATCATAAGGAATATAGGATAAAGGAAAGCTAAAGTATTATAAAGTATCCTAAGCACTCAGCAGTTCATTGACAGCTGCTTAAAAAAAAAAAAAAAAAAAAAAAAAGCCCATCAATAGCACATGATTACCCTGTTGCTTAGAAGACGTTTTAAACCGTAACATAAATTGAATATAACTTATTTTCACCTTATCCAGGGCAAAGAAACTTACAATCCCCGGGATACATCAGCTATAAATAAAACAGCCTCAATGCTTTCTCACCAAGTGCAGATATCACCTCTCAGCAAGCAAAGCCTTCTGGGTATTATCAGTTAAACCATAAAGCTCTTGAAAGTGGAGAGGATCACCAGGTCACAAACAAAGTGTAGGCTTTGTGAAAAACTGAAGTTTCTCATGGATTTTTCATGGGAAAATGTTCTCAATCAGAGAGAGAAGTTGTGCCAGAAGAGCTAATTGCCCAGCAGCAGGGGAGAACAGGTAAACCAGCTCTTTCTGCATAGAAGAAAGCCTCAGGTTAAAGTTTAACGATGTGCCATAAAATGGTGCTCTTGTTTTTCAGCCAGTCCTTCTCACAAGGTAAGTACCAAGTGAGAGACATCATGTTACCTTTTCCGAGACTACTGTTTCCTTGTGATTAAGATCAGAGTGTCATTTGAGAACATTTCTGAAGATTAAAGTGAAAGTAAAGATCTTTGAGAGTGGTCAGAAGTGTTCTGGGTTGTCCAAATAATTTGAATTATTTTATTGAAACAGAGCCTGGAAACATAATGTTCTGTACAAAGAGGACAAAACATGATTTTTTTCCTTCCCTGTTTAATTGTGGGCTCCAGGTATCATGTGAGTTTCAGAGAAAACAATTTCAGAAAAATAGCTGTTTGATTTTGGAAAGCTTCCTCTTGTTTAATCTTAAATTAATTAAATCTAGAGGTTTCTAGGTGTATTGGAGGAAAAGATCACAGCAAATAGATGTTTTCAATGCACAGAAAGTGAGCAGAGATGTTTTGTTTGATTCATCATTTATAGCTTGTTTCAGAGATTCCACAGAGAAAAGTGCGTTGGCCATCCATGTTGATATTCAGAAAAGCAGCTTCTGCATGCCAGACACTGCCTCTTTTATTGACTTTTCAATCCAGTATCACAAGTTGCAATGTTATTTGGCCTTAACAGAAAATAAGAAGAAATGGAGGCTTAGGTCTGGGTTGTTATCTACTCTCTCCTCAAAAATTACAAGCCTATTTTATTCAGCTTCACCATCGCTGCCACAATAGCTTTGTCCTTGCTCTTATTACTCGTTTTTTATGGAGAGCTGAACACCCCTCTACAGCTGACACCACTGTGGTGACCCAAACTGCAGCAAAGCTCAGTGTGTCAGAACAGGAAAAAATAATGTCAAGCCAAAAAAGCAGCCTCCTGCAGAACCTGGAGGCAAGACCCAGTCTCTTCTGCCATGTCTGGCCCTGGGGGCTCGGGGGCTCAGCAGCCACCCAGGGACAGAGTAGTGGAAGAGCTGTTTAGCCCCAGGAGCTGAAGCTGGAAAACCTCTTCTTTCCCTCTAAGCAATGCCAAACAGTCCCCTGCAGACCTTTTCTATGGCCTTTCCAACAAGGGCAGCAGCCACAGGACTTCTGTGTAGCTTCACTGGCTGATTACTCTACTTTTTAGGTGAAAAGCTGGCTCTGCTGGTATAAAAATGGTGGTGGGGGTCAGGGCAGGTTTGCAGCCCATCCTGTATTTCACCGGCAGGAAAGTTTATCTTGTCACTGGTGTTCATGTGCTGCTTGCTTTTTGTCATCTTTTCACGAAATCGGTCTGTCAGACATCTGGTTTCTGACTTGTCTAAGTCACTTCTTGCAACGCAATGAAAGAGAAGTAATAAAAATGCAGTCAGAAGGGACTTTAAGTCCTACCTCACCCATCCCTCTGCAATAGTAAATTGTAACCAAGCCACCTCTGAGAAATATTTGTTTCTATGATTTCTCTGCACAGCTTGTTCTAGTGCATCATTTCCTGCTAGCTGCAATCTTTTTCTTACCAATACTTTTATTCTCCAGGTGCTCTCAGTTTTGCCTTGCACTATCCCACCAGACTTAGACATTCTTTTCTTCTATAGTAAGGTTTGAAAAATCGGAAAAACCCCAAGTTCTTATGGCTTTGTTCATTCAGCTTTTTCTCAAGGGACAGCATCTCTTACCACTACTGCTGGTTTTCCTCAGATTGTCTCCATTTGCCCCTATTTTCCTTCAGGTGTGCTCCTCCAAACTGGGGGAGCTATTTGAAATACGGCTTCCCTATTTCCAAGATTATATTAGCTGTTGCTCTCCACAGCATCATTACTCTGTTGACTCATTGTATGTGAACACTTCTAAGCCCTCCACAGATGCTTTCCTACTGGACTCCAGCCCAGCCAGTTATTCCCAGTCCTACACCTGCAAAGTTAATTTTTGATCTTTCCATGCCACGCGTTGCAGTTGTCCTCTCTGAATTTCTTCATGCCAGCTCTCCAGTTTATAAAGCTTATTTGTCGTCCAACCCTGTTCCCTTCTTTGCTTCACAATGCTCTCACTTTGGTGTCACCTACCAAGCCACTCACCAGACACAAGCCAGGACAGATACCTGCAGTGCCAATTTGAATTCTCCTCTAGGCAGCTCTCTTCGAGTATTTTGCTTTTTAACTTGTGTGCTTATTTCAGCCTGATTTAATTTTTGCATCTATTTTTCAGGTCTCTCTTTGTTACAATGTCATGTGAGACAGCGTGAAGAGCCTCACCAGAGCCCACTTCTGCCCATCTAGTTCTGCAACCCTAGTGGAAAAGAGTAGTGGCACTGGTGTAATTTATTTTTGAAAAATCTGTGTTGGCTTCCACCTCTATTTTTATTGGCACCTACATGCTCTTGAAATTAACTAAAAGTACTAGAATAAATATTATGCTGTAAACTGAAAATGGGCAGATTGACTGCCACCTTTCTATTAATGACAATCTTTGAAAGTCTTTCATCCCTTGAACTTCACCAGCTTCAAAGACCTTTCTATTATTTTTTTCCTGAACTTTCTCCAGTTTTTCAGGATTAAAAGTTAATAATATCCCAAGACCTACCTTGCATGAAGAAGAATGGTCTATCAAACTCCAACAAATACATAATGAAAAAGTGCAGTATATTACTCCATGCTCTGATAGTTTGAAGATGCTATGCACAAACTATGAATCAGACTTGAGCTTATGAATTCTACATCTAAATCAGCCATGCAGTAACACACACAATACATCTGCTGGAGAAAAGCTACAGTACAAACAAAACCCAGTTAACAGAAAAGACCCTAATGAATCACCACAACCAATAAAGACTTAAGAGGAAACGTAGAAATTTTGATGGAAAGGAATTTCTTTGAAATAAAGTAAAAATCATGAGGAATTAGTGGTCTCATTGAAAAAATGGGGATTTAGAAAGACAGAGGAAGATGGCTACAAAATAGGAAAACAACATTTTAGACAAAAAAAAAAAAAATCAAAGGAGAATTGGAAGAGGGTAGCACTCAGGCATCTGCAGAGCAGAGTGCCCACAGTCACTGAACACCACTGACAGTCCAAGCTGCAAAGTTAACACATACTTTAAATAATTAGTGGAAATTAAACCTTCTGAACCAGGCAAAGATAGTATTGGAAGTCCGTGACTTTTTGTGTCAGAGAGTGTTCACGCTTTTGCCTCATTCAAAACAACACTAATCTGATAGATCAGCCCCATTTCTTCCCATCTTCTATAACCATGTGAAAGCTTCTAGCTACCTCCAACAACTTACTCTCTTCAAGCTCTCACCTAAGGATGTATAGCAAATCCAACCTTCTCTTTTGGCCTTCAGGTCTTTTGTCTCTGGCATGACCCAAGCACACAGATTTTTATAGCTCCAATGAGCAGGGTAGATGTCTTCCTCCTTACTGAAAGTGAAATTAACACATAACTTGTGATTTACAATAAACTGAGAACATCAGGTACCTAGCTTTTTAAATATGTGTTGATCAAATTCAGTGTTATAGGTGATCCAACAACTAATTAATATTTTACATTCTACAAGATGGTGGGCTACACCAGGTCATCTTCAGTCTGCAGTTGTCCCACACTGGAAGAAGTCTCTCTGGTATCTTCAAGCTCCTTTGAGGAACAGCACTATTAGAGCAAGGAAACACTTCAGCACTATTATATTTTTACTAAAGCTGTGCCCAGAAGCCCAGGCACATACATGAACCAAATAATTTTTCTCCATGAAAACATCTTTCTGTAAGTGAAAAGCTAACAAAGGTGGAAGAAAGTGATAACAGAACAGAAGCAGATGATGCAGGACTCCCTCTTAAGTGAGCAAATGCAGAAAATGTCACGGTTTTCTACAAGTAAAGCTAAGCAAAAGTAAATTGGTATATTGACATACAAAGACCTGGAAGATGTCAGAACAAGATACTTGTACAAGGTAATGTGACATAGATGAAAACTTATTCTATATCGTGGGAGGAGGAAGAATAGGCAGGGAAATTATCCAAGTATTTACATAGTTATACATGGAGTTAATGCACAGGATCCTGATTACAGAACATTTATGTTTATGTGTTATATACATGTATATGACCTGTGTGTGTGTGTATATATATATATATGCATACGACCATTTAGTTGAAAGAGATGATTCCTCATTTAAAATAGTATGCACTAAACAGGTAAAATAACAGCAGATGTGTTAATCTGAAAATCAAGACATATCAGATCTTTACTCTCCCTTCTTGGTCTGGAAGAAGCAGTGTCCGCACCGCACTGGACCTGCGGCACACTTAGAAGGTGGGGGTTTTCTTCTCCAACAAATCCTGTACAGCCCTGTGCACTTTTTTAGTCTGCCTGCTTATCTTCTACTGAAATTTCTAATCTGCACAGCACCGTAGTAGCTACTCACTGACAGTTTTTAAGAAGTGCAAATGGCACTAACTGTGAGGGTCACCAGACTTCTTATAACTTGAGATCAAGTGCATACTGAAATCTGGGAAAAGGAAGTTAAATAAGCACATTCTAGCTCTGATCCTGCAGTGCACCTCGGCCCTGCTGAAAGGCTACACAAGAAACCCCATGGCAAAGCCGCATACAGACATAGGAGACATTTCACTCAGCATAGCAGTTTTGAGAGACACGTTTTAGATCCTGTTTTACAAATCTTACTCCCTGCTTCACCTTCCCCACTGGCAGCCTGTGCCTGCTCAGGCAGTGGAAATGGGAGCTGACAATGCAGATCCACCTCCTGCTGTTAAGCGGACCTAAAGTCAAAAGACTTGCCCTCCCCTTCCCTTCACTTCTAAAGCAAGAGCTGAGCTTCAGCAGAGGTGTCAGATGAGCGGGGATTTTGGAGGACCATAACCAGCAGAAAGGCAGAGGACAAGGAGCATGAGCCACACTGCTCTAAATCTGTAATCTCTGCAGATGAACCCAGTGAGGGACTCGGAGGGCAAGCCCTATTGTAACCTACTGGAGTCTGCAGTAACTGCAAGCACAAGAAGCATCACACAAATCATAGGTATGGAAAAGCAGATACAGGAAATGAGCCAAAGATTAGAAGCTGAAGTATTCACACTTTTTCTTGATAGCTTTGGAAAGCAGAGCAGCCAGGTTCCCATATTCCTGCATGGTTCTTGCAGAATTTAGCATCATTCCAGAGGCAGCTGAGGAGTGTGCCCTTCATACCCAGATTATGCCTAGAAGCTGAGTGTATTCAGCACCTGAAAGGTTAGTCCCCACTTTTGTCCCTAGGGATACAGCTCCCTAGGAAGTCTTTGACTTCACTGTTTTACAATAGGTGGTATAAACAATGAAATGAGCCATCCCACAAAGCACATATTTATTTTTTTTTTAGATGTAGCTGTGCTAGACCAATGTTATTAAACTCTTATCTACTTGAAGCTAGGCATAAATCTGCACAACTGGTTATTCAGGAGAAAGGATTTCAGAATTCTGCATTATAAGACTATCCAGAACATCATTCTTGCTTATCACACATCAGGTTCCTTGCTCTGTACTGAATTCAAGGAGCAGAGCTTACTCTGCCTGCATTGCCAAAACAACTTCATATATCAAGATGTATTTGTTACTTCCCAGGCTTACAGCTGATGTAAAGGTAGGTTAAGAGTTTTGAATAAACACAGCAGAGATGAGAATAAATTACCAGATCAAACAGTTAAAATGGTTTGGGGAAAGTGACAACTTAAAAGGTAAAATAATACTTTTTCAGCAATTTAACATGCTATTGTGATCAAGATTGCATTCACAGGATGAAAGAAATAATTTTCAAATAAAAGTACCACTGACATATCAAAACTTTCCACATGTGAAATGTAATTTATTTTTTTCCTGTCTGATAGTAGAGGATATTCGATCTTGTTGGTTTGAATATGATTCTGTCACCTCAGTTAAAAATACCTTTTAGTTTAAGGTTTACCCTTGAAAGATTAAGAGGATTTCCGTAAGTTTTCTGGCAAAAATCAGGACTTCCTTCTTATCTTAACAGTGTTAGCATGCTCTGTCCTGGTCATATCTGCATGCCTGAAGACACTGGGCTCTCAGCAACGCTATCTAATTGTCTGCATTCAGGTTTGAGAGAGAAGACCAAACTTGTGCTCTGACATTTAGGCATAGGAAGCATTGTTACAATCTACTGGACACCAGCAGCACAGAGGAAAACATTAACAGATGGAACCCTGGTTTATGTTAACGTTACTGTTTCATTTCCACAAAAGATGCGGTTTCCATCTGTTCATCCAGGAGAATGCTATGCTTAAGGAGGCTAAGCCACCACTGCACTGAAGAGGTCACCAAGCTACCTGCTAAGGTTGAATTTCACCCAGTTTGGAGCATGGCTTTGATTAGGTACCTCCAGCAGAACTTCTTCCACCAGTTTATGATGTCCTGCTTCCCCACATGGATTTTTATGAGGTTGGCACTGCTGATATTATACTGAAAAAGAACACACTCTTCCATGACATAACCTGCAAAGACACATCACTTGAGGTGATCCTCCAAAGGACCCTTTTTCTTGCCAGGAGCCATGGCTGCTCCTCTAGGACAGCCTGGTGGTATTTGTAGTCCTGTGGGGCCAGCAGAGTCCCTGGCTCAGCCAGCTGATTGCTGATGTGAGCTATCTGGGATCTCCCAGAGGAGGAGAAAGTTTGGTATGAAAATTAGGTACATACAGTGAATATGTAAATCTGTGCAAAGCAGAGATTTTGGCAATACAACTACAGGAGACAAACATTCAAAGAAAGAAATCCTTTCTATCAGGAAATAGTGCAAAACACTATTAAATCTTTCATGACCTTTTACTGGTGTGTTTTTCCAATTTCTTTCTAGTCTTAAATTTATTATGCATTCTATTTCTGAAACAGTATTTCTCTCTCACCTGTGGAAATTTCTACCTGCACCTGGAGCTGCTCATCCCACAGGACTCTGCTGGCACTCTGACAGGTTTAGGAGAATTTAGCAATGGAGTTACTTGCAACATGACATTGCCTAAAGATCTTGTAACCATGATTAATGTTTATGAGATTATTGTCCCTCTGTAAATTAAGATATTTTCTATACATATTTGACATTTGAAATGTAAGTCACCTTCTGTTTATCTGCATTGTCACCTACTGAAAGAGAACATTACAGATCATTTCCCATAAACAGCAAATTATGGGGGAAAAAATGTTATCCCTTTTCGAAATAAGTGAACTCAAGCAGTATCTGCATGTCAATTTTGTACCACATTTTAATGGATGGATGCATTGCAGGAGATACAGTAAAACAGCAAATGCCAAATACACTATTAAGTGTCTTTCTAGATGCTGGAATGACATGTTTGAAGGCCTTCCTGTGACAGGCAGGGAAGGAAAAAGTCTGAACACAAAATGTGTGTGTCTTCCTCACTGGTAGGACAGTCTGTCCACAGGGAAATGCCCGTCACAGCTTAGCAGCCCAGGCTGTAGCTGCTTGGGAAAGCAGACAGAGCTCTCATCCTTAAGCACTGGTGGGTATAATGCATACCAGCCTTCAGCCTTTCTTCATCACTCTTGCAATACTTGCACAGGATCCCTGCCATAAAAATCACACCACCAAATAGTCTGGCAGCTTCCTTTGTACATCAGCTGGGGAGACAGCAGCTCCCCTGGCACTTCACCGTTTTCTTCTTTACATTAGCCATGCTGGTACCTTCTCTGCCTTTCATCCCTTCCTTCCCCCCAGCCATATTTTCTGGTCTGCTCACTGAAGAATACATGGGACCTTGCCTTTTTGGGCAACATACCTCAGCTCTGCCTCACCTCTGGGACACTGCTGCAAGCCCCCAGAAGAGCCATCTGCCACCTGCGGACAAGCTGCTGCCTGCAAAGGCTAATGGCAGCTCTTGTGTTTGTACACAGACAGCTCTTCGTCCACACCACAGTCTGAGACCCACCAGTGAACCTGCAGAGAAATGAGCAACCACTCACCCAGGAGACAAAGGCACAGCAACACCCACAAGCTATTCTCCAATTTTCAACTACTAGCTCCTTGAATTTATTGATTTTTTTCATACCTCCTTTATCTTCCCCAGTAACTAACTCCTTAAGATCTCACCTGTTGAGGTCCTGTTGCAAACTGCTCTGTAGGCATCCTCCACCCAGCCTGAATGAAGGGAGCCCACGTGGCCTGGGCAGCCTTAAAAACCATATCTTGCTGTTTTGCCACTGAAACCTCCTTCCCTGTTCCCTCCTATTCATTCCCATGATCAAAGTAAAACAAAGCAGCTTGTTAAGATGACCTATAATGGCTCAGCCAAACCATTCCCATCTCCCAGTCCCTTAGCCTTACTGCTCCTCAGCACTAATGGCTGGGTGACCAAATTGACCAATCTTCCACTACCTGTAAATAAGCCTGAAGTCCATCTGAAACACATTATCTGGGAACCCTTCTTTACACTGAAGAGCACCATGCAAAATCTTTAACTCATTTTATGAGCCTTCTGTGGGCCATTGTGCTGTGGTGCTAGGTACTGTGGCTGAAGGCTACCAGAGGGGAGACCACCCTGGCCTTTGGGAAAATTTCCTGCAGGAAAAGCACTTTTTTTGTTATACTGCCTGGGTCATGTATCAAGATACTGGACTTATGCCAGAACCAGATGGTTGTCCAGGCCAAAAACAGGCTGGGAAGGTTCCTGGCAATCCCTGATCAGAAGAAAGAAGGAGAAGGCAAAGGGGAAGGGGAAGGGGAAGGGGAAGGGGAAAAGAAAAAAAAAGAATAAGCATGAATATGGTCAACTCTTTATTTTTCACTTGTCCTCTTTCACTCTCACAGGCACATAGACCCCCTTGCCCTGTCCAGCCACACACAGACATACACACGTGTGCACACACTCACTCCTCTTTGGCTCCCAGCATGGGGGTAATTTTTTTATACCTTCCATAACTTTCAAATGTCCCGTAACTTGTCAGTGGGACAAAAGTCCCATTGTCTTCCACCCAGAAAACCCTCCCCCCTCCCACATATATGCTCTGAGAGCACATTTTGGGTGTGGTTTTAATTTCTTAATTAAAGCAGGTAACCTTTTCATGCCATCCTTGATATATGACTTTTCATAATAATTTTGTCTCATCCATTATAACAAATTTCTTACAGGACTGATTGCCATGACGTTCTCTTTTCCCAGTGCCCAAATGTTATGGGTATTCAAGTGTTATACAGGACTTTTCCCCATATTATTAATCTGCACATTCCTCAGAGTCCCCCAAAAAAGAGTACGAAAAGGACAAAAAACTTGTTTTGCAACACCTCATGTGTTCAGCTAAATATGAAGTCACGTGAGCTGAACAGAAGCCAGCTGAAGTCTGTGTAAAACTGTCCCATGAAAAAGGAGATGGTAGAAGGGCAGAAGGTTTTGAGGGAGAGGAACTGCTGTATTGGAAGATGGAGACCAGCTTAAAGGACATGGCAGAACTGGATCAGAGGTGCTTGTTTGAACTTCTAAATGCTTTTTCAGAAGGCCACAGAAGAAGAAATTAATATATTTTCATCCTTGCCTATTCCTTCAGATACAGTTGAATAGACTGCAAAAAAATGAGCCTGTATGAAATGCAGAAAATTTAGGGTTGATCTGACCTTTTATTCTTTTTTCAGTCCCCCATTCTTAGTGCCTTTGCTGATAATGATATTGGAAACAGGAAGATCAGTGCAAGGGAAATATACCATCCATGTAGGATTCCTGTTAGGGATCTCGCTAGGTCCCTCTGTGAAAACTAGAAAAAAAGTGGATTTTAGGTTATATTTCCTCAGATACATGTGCAGCTTCTGATGTAACTCTCAAGCTCATATTGTTAGTATCGTTTCATCAACAATGTTACAGAGGTCAGTGTAAGTGCTCAAAGTAAGACAAAGAGCCACGTGCTTCGTTTGGCAGACCTTTGATATGCTGAACTTCTCACTCAGGAAACCCAGCTTCCTTTCAACATTTTGTTTTCAGCCAAACATTTTTGCCTATGGTAAGAGAAAGATGCTGAGTTTGTTTCTACAATTTTGCTACATTGTTCAGGAATAAAAAACATCTACAAAAATAATATGTTTTAAGGGTTGGATAATTTTTTATATTTATTAAGGTAACACATATCAAATGGAAAGCTGTTTAAGGTTTTCTCTGGTGTGGTCTTCCTCTGGAACATACACCCTGGTTGACAAACTGCGCCTTGAACTTTTGTGGACCAGCAGTGAAAGCCAAACTTTCTGGAGTGAGCAGCAGGAATCCATTGACCATCCACAAACATTGTAAGCCTCTTGTGCACCGGTACCAGCTTCCACTGAAATAACACATCTAGGTAGCTTGGGAAAAAAATAATGCTGCAAGTATTCATTGCTGTATCTGCCTCTACACAGGAAAAGTTAGGAACAATATTTTTCAGACCTGTTGATTCATTTTGACAAGATCATTAACTGCTCTGGATTTCATTAAATTTTGCACATTTTAAAAATGTAATTGTTTCTCTCAATATAACCTCAATTTACACCTGTAGCCCAATTTTGAAATTTGTTGGACAAAAATCCTCTTCTAATGATAATACATTTAATGGGAATATTTACCTTTTTCTTCATTGACACTCATATTAAACTAATTATTGCAATGACTATAAAAAAAATAAAATACATTGCCAGAATAGTGAGTGTCTAAATTTTGTTTATGCAAAAAAGCATGCTTAAAATATCTGTATTAACATACTTTTAAATATTACAATTTATATTTTTACATTTCAAAATATATTTGGGGATAAGTCAGTTATAGGTGAAGTAATTTTTGTTCCTTAATTACTGCAGGATGAAAACTATGTGGGAGTATTGCTAAAAAGCGGTATGTTTTTTATCTGCCTTTTTTTTTTCCACTTACTTTAGAAATTACTCCAGTCTAGCAGAGAACTGCCTGGAGGAATGAAGCAAGCTGAGTTCATCTGTACTGCAAACAAGGTTGAGGTCTATGCAGTTTGCAAGAGTGGCATGCCAGTAGACATCTATGCTTGAGTTCCCCTGACAAGGACACTGTGGAGAAATGCCCAAGCGGATTGCTAAATCCGGCACATAGCCACTAAAGAGAAACTAAAAGAAACAGCAGCCTGTTCAAGAGCAGTATCTCTGTAATATGTTAAGAGCTACATCAGTATGGAACATCTGTGCAAAACAGAAGTCTAGAGCTTGAACTATACATTACTGAAATTTCCTGCCCTTTCTGAAGTCATCCAGTGAAGATTAATATGCAACGGCAATTAGATTTATGTCATGGGTGAAATTAGTAATTTAGAGTAATTATTCCTACCAGGACTGCCTAAGACACAATGGGTGAATTTCTATCAAGTCCCCAACACATTGTTAACCCATGCTCCCACTTTGCAGCTTTGTAGGGTTCAACAGAATAATCCCTGGGCACACAGACACACATTAACTTATACTGCGTCTGCAGGAGGACATGAAATAACATGTCACATCCCACTTGTGTAACAGTAAGGTCCATTTCTGCTGCTCTGGACTACTGAACAACATCAGAATATTCCACATTATTAAACAAATATGCTGCTGCTAAACCAGTATTTTCTGTTTCCACCCAAAGCACTGCACATCAATCATGAATGATTTCTTCATCTCTCTGTATTGCTGATCACTATTCATAAGGGTATTTTATCTTGAGACATTCCTTTGAAATTGTCTAGGGCCTTGCTCATTTTGTTTAGCTCATTTAATGCCCGCTTCTTTTGATAGCAGAGCTATTTTTTTTGTGCCAAGATACCTTCCTAAAAAGTGTTCCTTTAAATTCAGAAGTCCTGATTCAAGATGTATATGGCAGTGAAATCACAGATGAAATTGTTGTAATAATACATCACATTTAGCAACAGGTAGTTTTTTAAACATTGCAGCAATAAACAAATTCATGTGAGAAAACAGTCTATCCCAGTTTTCAATAACTGTACAGGAATCCAGGATATTAGGTTTGCAATGTACAAGATTCACAGGCTTTTTTCGAATGTTCACCGTTACTAAAAGCCAAGAAATAAGTTGTGTTTGACTGTATGTAAACATGGGCAGTAGACCATGTTACAATGGTATGTTTTGTGATAATGCAGCACAATGCATTATATTATGATCTGATGTGTTTTATTTTAATATAACTGCATGTTTCAGGGAGAACTGTTGAGATTAATCCAAGTAAAACTCAGTGATGGCAACAGGCATTATTATATATAATACAAAGCACAAAACACCCCCCCCACATTACAAAACAGGAGCCCACTCACAAATGGAAGTTATTCTGATTGCAAGTAAATACATAAATATGATCACACAACAGAAAGAGTACCAAAAATGCTCAATACAGACATGTCTGTGTTTGATGTCCTTTTGAAAAGCAGACTTAATGGGACTGAAATCTGTCCCCCATTTCACTGATTACTCTCTAGCTGCTTTACAAACAAAACAAAACTGAGCCTAAATCAGGCAATCTGTTCTTAAGTGTGAAAGCTATGTCTATTTGTTTCCAGAGTGGCTTTTTGGTTTTTTCACTAATGGCTTTGCACTGCCTGAAGCTGACTGACAGGTACTCCTGAACACACCATTTTGTCTCAGTGTTCCCTTCTGACTGAAATATGTGCAAAGTAAACAATCCTGATACGCATGTGAGAGGTAAAGGAGAACAGAGGGGGAGGTTTTTAAGCCACTGTCCTTTAAAGTACTGCCAGAAATCATCTGTAACTGGACCACGCTCTGCCATCATCATTATGCTATAAGTATTTCAATTATAATTAAACTACCATCTAGAAATCAAAACATAATTTAAAGAGTAATTTCCAAACCATTTCAAGTCTTCCATTAGACACTATTATCTCTCTCTTTTGTTCACCTACAGTTCAATGCCTTCAGCTTCATTTCAATCAAAGCCTGAGTGGTACATTTCACTCCCCTGAAACCTTCTCCCCATTTTGATGAATTCATTCTGAAATGCCATTACTCCGCATCGCTATGCTTCACTTGAGCAATTCTTTGTTACTGCTGGGTGGTTCAGCCTGAATACCAGGCTACAGGCTACCACTTCAGCTCCTCAGCATTAGATATGACTGTAACTGTTCCATATGATAACAGTTTAAAAAATACATGTTTCTCTGAATGTTAAGTAAACATACTGTATTGGGTTGTGTGGCAAGGTTTTGGTAGCAGAGGGGCTACAGGGGTAAATTCTGTAAGAAGGTGCCAGAAGCTGTCCCCATGTTGAACAGAGCCAGTTCCAGCTGGCTCCAAGACAGACCCACCACTGGCCAAAGCTGAGCCCATCAGTGACATTGGTAGCAGCTCTGTGATAACATATTTAAGAAGGGGAAGAAACTACTGTGTAACAGCATCTAGGAGGGAGGAGTGAGACTATGTGAGAGCAACAACCCTGCAGACCCCCAGGTCAGTGCAGAAGGAGGGCAGGAGGTGCTCCAGGCACCGGAGCAGAGGTTCCCCAGCAGCCCATGGTGAGCCAGGCTGTGGCCCTGCAGCCCATGGAGGTCCATGGTGGAGCAGATACCCACCTGCAACCCATGAAGGACCTTACATCAGAGCAGGTGGATGTGCCCAAAGGAGGCTGTGACCCTGTAGAGATTCCATGCTGGATCAGGCTCCTGGCAGGACCTGTGGCCCCATGGAGAGAGGAGCCCAGGATGGACCAGGTTTGCTGGGGCTTCTGACCCCACGGGGGACCCACACTGGAGCTGTTCCTGAAGGGCTGCACCCCATGGGAGGGACACATGCTGGAGCAGTGTTTGAAGAACTGCAGCCTGTGGGAAGGACCCATGTTGGAGAAGTTTGTGGACGACTATCTCCTGTGGAGGAAACCCACTCTGGAGCAGGGGAAGAGTGTGTGGAGGAAGAAGCAGAGACGTGTGATAACCTGACTGCAACCCACATTCCCTGTCCCACTGCAGGGTAGGAGACAGAGAAATGTGAAGTTGAGCCCAGGAAGAAGGGAGGGGTGAGGAGTAAGTGGTGTTTTAAGATTTGATGTTCTTCTTATTCTACTTTGATTTGATTGCTAATATATTAAATTAAATTCCCCAAGCTGAGTTTGTTTTGCCCATGAGAATAATTGCTGAGTGATCTCTCCCTATCCTTACCTCAACCCACAAGCTTTCTGTTGTATTTTTCTCCTCCTGTCCAATTGAGGAGGGGGGTGATAGAGTGGCTTGGTGGGTGTCTGACATTCAACCAAGGTCAATCCACTACACACATTCACTATAAGTACAGTTTGGTTTTATTGTGTGCACCTATATTGCCTGCATGAAGTTATATCACCTTACCAAAGGCAAAGTCAGTGGTCAGTTTCCCAAGGCCACAGAACCAGCCATCAAGGAGTATTAAATATGTGTATTTCAGGAAGAACTTTTGAGATTAATGAACAAACAAACAAACAAACAAACAAAAAAGATGGCAACACATATTATTATATGTAATAAAAAGCAACCGGGATACCCAGGAATTTTGAGGGAGGCAGTGACTCCCGTGGTTAAAGCATACACACCTGGTTAAATCCAGCTTTTCTGCAGAATTTTTACCAGGTCAAAGTTAGCACTGCAGCAGCCTCAGTAAAAAGTGAAACGCTGTCTATGAGCTATCCTACCCCACTCTGTGGGGCAACAAAAACTTGTACTTGCAGAAGAATATTGAATGCTTGTAAGATGTGAGATGTTTAATGAGAAAAATAAAGATTTGTTGAAATAGTCCTTAAACTATTTCCCAACACTTTTCTGTTCAAATGGATTGCAGACATATTTAAGTTTTGGAATAGTATAGCTAATACATTTTCATTTAACAGATCACAAAACTGATCTCTTAAGTGTGTGTGGTGGGGTACCTGAATACCACAGCTGTATTCAGAGGGTTATCACTGAAAAAGTCCAGAAAAATACTTATCCTCAAGCTATGACAGAGAATAAAACCAGGTGTTTTCCATTCTTAAGTGACAAGTAGGTAAGCAGGCATGCTTGGCCTGATGCGTACAAGTACACTTAACTTGAACTTGTTTTTGGACAAGTAAAAAACTTGTAAAGTAAAAAAGTTTAATTTTAAGTTAAATTTTTTTGTAAAGTTTAAGTTACATTTTAACTTTAAACTTTCTTTAAACTTGTAAATATGTTTTTCCTTCATAATAGCCATTTCAGGCAAAAATATGCACTCAATCCTTTTTACTTTCCTCATACTTCTTAGTTCAAAACATACCAATAATCTTCTGAGATTTTCATGTTACTTTTCACCATCCACTAATTCAAACAGCAGCTCTTTTCCAGCCTCCTAGCTAAGCCTGGGTCCAAGATGCATTTACCTGGGTTCCAGTACTACTGTAATGAAAGGGCCATGCTATTTTCTTATCCTTGGTGAATGCAAATCTTATTTCTTAACATAACATTATAGTGCTTTAGACAACAGTGCTGTATATTCCACATAAATATATTCTAGCAAAGCTTTAAATGACGGCTCATGGACAGTCATATAAAAGCACCAAAAGGTTTGGTATTGATAGTCCACCTAATACTTCATCTCTGCCCTGGTGAGATGAGAATCCTGTTTATTGGAGTATTTGCTTGTAGTGGAGCTCTCACATTGTCATCAGGAAAGGACAATCAGCATCACACGTCATGGAAGTCTGAAGTGAGACTCAAACACATGCACTTCTGTCTCTGCAACAGAAGAGCATAGCTGGTCCGTCACAGAACCATGGGTGATTTCAACTGAGAACTAAGGGTCAGATTTTATTAATTAAATGACTGCTTAAATTTTCTCTTCAGTTCAAGAAACAACTATTTCAGAACAGATGCTCCCATGAACGTGGTCAGCAACATTTAATTACTCAAGCTAAAAAGACAGCAAAACAGTATTAGCATTGCTATTATGTTCAGAATGTTTTCACCTGCTAAAGCACTGCACCTTCAGCTCTGTGGGTGAGTTTAATCAGTATTAAAATGTCCAGAAAAGAAAACCTGAAGCACACAGAATTTCAATCATCATATTTTTGCAGGCTGTGCTACTGATTGAATAATAGGTATTTAGTGCATACCAAATAAATTTAAAAGCAAATGAAAACACTTTTGGAATGTAAAATATAATCTCAGTTTTCTCTGTCTTGACAGATGTTAACCGTTAATAGATTTGAAAGGTAAGGTTTGGTTTGGAACACAAATTAACTGAAAGTATCAGTCAACAAATAGGCTCATATCTAAACCCAAGTGATTTCCTAAACTATAAGCTAGTAGTACCACTATTTCAAAACTTAAATTTGTCTGAAATCCATTTTGTGGAAAAACCACCGGGGTGGGGGGAATTAGACAAAATTGGGTCCTAACAGAAGTGTAGCATTACAGAAAGGTTTTTAGTGTAAAATGCAGCTATGGCTTTCAGGATGGCTGGCACGGACGGAATCTCCCTGGCCACGGCTCCCTAACCACACACCCTGCCGTCTGAGCACCTGCTGGTGGGAGTAACGGAGGCTGGAGCGGAGCGGAGACCCCGCGGCCGGGCTCTGCTGTGCTCCCTGCGGGAACGGGAACTCGATGGCACCACGCAGATGATACGTGCATAGCGGTTGTCACACCAAGAATACATGAGAAGATGTCCACTGCTGAGCCGACCCTTGTGGTGAAATTAATTTTCTGGGATGAAACACTCTCATTGCAACACCAACGCACACCTCCATCCCAAAGTCACCCACCTCTGGGGCACTGCCACACCTCACTGGGCAGGCGACACCAGCCTGTAACAGAAGTGTGTGTGACTGGAGTCAGTCAAGCTCCACCTAAATGCAAAGAAAATGGACTGGCCCTGGACTGGAGTAAGTCCAGAGGGAGGGGCGCTGCTGTCTAAACTCCTGGATTAACCAACTCTGATTCAGTGTTCACAAAGTTAGGTTAATCTGACTCACTCTAAAGTTGTTATGAA
This sequence comes from Falco peregrinus, assembly GCF_023634155.1. Classification (NCBI taxonomy): domain Eukaryota; kingdom Metazoa; phylum Chordata; class Aves; order Falconiformes; family Falconidae; genus Falco; species Falco peregrinus. The sequence continues at coordinate 63,085,200 of NC_073739.1, forward strand.
TGAAGGGACTTCTAATCAAAGAAGTCAGCCTTGGGGAGGATGAGAAAAAAAAGAACAGATAGTGAAAAGAACACCATTATCTAAATTACACAGAAAGAAGCTTTTCAGTGAAGAAAGTTCTAGCTATGGGAGGAAACAGAATGATAAGGTGTTGCAATCTACTGACATCAACAGAAAATTAGTTGAAAATAAGACAAAATTATGGCAGTGGGAGATCACAACCTCCAAATCAAATAGCCCCCCACCACAAAAGAGGGCAAAACCCCTCTTCAGGAGCATGCGTAGTTGGTAGAGAACTTCAGCAGTGGTCTCTGAGGGTGTGTACTGATTTGCATTAGAAGCAAGAAATTTGTAATCAACCTTATGTATGATGAATGAACATGCAAAGTACTATGAAGTATAAGAGGTGGACAAATGAGGGGAGAAGTTAGGGAAGACTCCACCGTAACTTCTGGGATCAGTCAACAGGCTGAACCTGCCTTCTCCCCCATAGGTACACCTATTGGGTAAGAACTTCGTCTTATGCATGCTAAATAACTAACTCACAATAGCCGTTATTAGTGATTATATTTTTGTTGTGTATGCTTTTGTTGTATTTCACTTCAAGCTTGTTTTTGCGGATAGTCTCTATCACCAGCAATCACAAACCTTAATTTGTGATGGTTTTATATCAATGAAGAGTGTTATTCTGTAAACCGTTAGTGTGAGTCCTTTGTGGGCACCAGCAGTTGCCGGCAGTGGGTAACACACTCAGTTAAAGCGGGAAGACCTGAGGAGGGCCCCCCCTGATGCTGTTGGCGTGTTTCCCTGAACAAGGCAGTCAAGCTGCCCCCTGATCCAACGGGGCTGTTCATTGTGGGGTCCCTGTAACGTGACACTGACAGACTGGTTGGGCACAAGGGTCTCGCCTTTTCTAGGGCACTAATAGACAGATCAGACACCAGGGGTTCAAGGAAATCTGTCCCCTGCCCTTTTCATGTGACACATTTCAACAGAAAGCATTGGGAAATATTTATTTTAAGGACTATTTCAACCAAACTTTATTTTTCCCATTAAATTTAAAGGCTTAAAGATCTCTAAAAATCAGAAAATTGAAAATGCTAACATGAAGGTAAAAAAAGAGGTAATTAAAAACACATTGTTATGGAGTCAGCAAGGCATGCTGATTTCTTAAATAGACATTCTCAAATTCAGAAACATGCCTGAAGAGATACAATGCAAATGGGTTTTGTTCCACTTAAGCAGAGAAGGAATACAATCACAGAATATATATATATGTATATTTTAACAAAAATTCTAGCCAAATGAAAAATGCTGGGGAGGATATCAGCGAGAAGTGAAACAGCTGTAAAAAGAGGATGACCATAAAACCTGATGACTAGGACAAGTAGGGTTGCAGCCTCTTCTCAAATTTCAAGAATATATTTCAAATAAGGAATATGGAAGATGGCTAAAAATTCAAATCTCCATCCACCTTTTCTGGGTTGTTTATATCCAGTGTTTTATCAATTCCATTGCAGAGACAGGAGCTACCCAGTAAAATTTGCATCTGGATAGAAGTGCTTCAGCAAAGGTTACTTAGTAAGTTCAGTTTAATCTGTTCCTGCTTCAAATTCAACACTGTTCCAGGCCAGTTTCTTCGCATCCTTCTGTGTCAGTCACAGAAATAATTTTCAACCTGCTTCATTTCTATTTTCTTCGTATACCCCTGCCCAATGCAGTTATGTGATCTCTAATGAGGTGGAAATGTTCATGTCAACTGGAGAAGGAAACAAGACATAAGGCTAAGTATGATTAACGTCTGAAGAATCAGGTACAGAAAAATAATGATGCTAGAACGTAAAAGTAATGATGCATTCTCCCACAGTTTACTATTCACTGCACAGCTAACAACAAAAACAGAAAGGCTACAGGGAAACTTGATGGCTGATATTTTCAAAAGGACCCAAGTGATGTATGGGCTGAAATTCCCTTTAGAAATCTCAGTTCCATGTAAAAGGGACTTCAAGTGTTCTTAGATGCAGAAGCTTAATTACACTGACACGTGCATCTGATTGGTGGCAAACACTTTCAAGAACACAGACCTTAAACCTCTTTTGAAACACGACTTGGGCTCCTAAATGACTTTGTTTTAACAGTGCCATGTACGAACAGCTACTGGTTTCAAAAATATTTTGCATTCTAAGACATATAAGAGATTAAGAACAGGATTTTGAGTGTACTTCAGAGAAAGGAAATGGGATAAGCGATGCAAGGCAAAGTCATGACTTTTCAGGGATAATGATGCTGAGAATTACTAACTTACCAATGTCTAATAATGCAGAAATGGATGGAAATACAACAAACAACACACAAAACCAAAGTTTCACAACCTCCTCTAAAGTGCTCCACACTCACCCATGGTACTTAGTATTCCAGGTGGTAAGGCAAGGTAAGGCTCACATACAGAGGCAGTCAGTGAATTACCCCAGTAATTAGCATGGAACTGTGAGATGGGCTATGCCTGGGACCATAGAAGTCACTCTTCTTGCTGTTGAGGAAACTGAAATGTAAAGAACTACAGAATTCCAGAGATGATAGCGATGACACAAAATAAACTAAAACCACCAGTCTGACCCACAGTGAAATGCTACTGAAGTCTATTCCTCATAAAAAAATTCTCAAGAAAGGTTTAAATCAGGTAAAATAATCTTTGGTTAACATTAAAATTAATGACTGTCAATACCTTATGATATTGATAGGTCACAAAATTCTGTAAGAATCAAAGAAAAAGCCATGTTATGGTGACAGTAACTAACATCAAAAAGGACAAAATCAGAATGCTAACTGCAGATTGAAAGATATCCTGACATGCTGCACTTTCATCCAGGTATATAAAACAAACTTAAGAGAATGTAACAAAAAGCTCTTTTCTTACCCCAAGGCTTGATTTTTTTTTTTTTTTTTAATACTTCTTTAGTGGCACCTATCACCTTGTCAGTAAGTCAGTCATTACTGTATTGAAGACAGACATTAAGTGCATGAATAATTTAGTCAAAATCCATTACTTTTTATCACTCCACCATTTTTCAAGGGACCAAAGAAATCACATCAAGACTCATGATGATTCTTGTCCTTTGAATAAAAACCAGGACCCAGGCTGTGAGTCTAGTTCATCTAGTTCCAGCCCCCCTGCCATGGGCAGGGACACTTTCCACTAGACCAGGTTGCTCCAAGCTCCATCCAACCTGGTCTTGAACACTGCCAGGGATGGGGCACCCACAGCTTCTCTGGGGAACTTGTTCCAGTGTCTCACCACCTTCATAGTAAAGAAGTCTTATATCTAATGTAAACCTACCCTCTTTCTGTATAAAGCCAGGCAGAAAATGTCACCACCACAGACAGCTGTATTTCTAAGCAACCCTGATAGTGGTGTAATTCACATGTCAATGAGAAAAATATTCTTCAAACTAGCACAGCCAAAGCACTAAAACCATCCACAGGATTTTCCCTCTTCCTTCTTATTTAGCTCAGATTAAGGCAGCCATAGGTGGGTAGGTTTCCTGCTTCCTACCTTGTGGAATACCACCTTCCTCCATTTCCAAATCCCTTTTGTCCCCACAATAATAAAAATCTATAGTTAATTGGAAAATTATCTTCCTCAACAACAGAAATATGTATTTCTATCTAAAAACAATTCATTTAATGACAGCAGAACTAATGAACCCTTGCTTCCTAATAGTATATGAATCATAACTCACACCCTTAAATGATCCCAGTAGTCCCAGTGCTCTGTCTGTACATCCTGGGCTCTCCTGTTATCTTTTGTTCCCCGGGAAGATCTCAAAACCAGCCCATATTCTCAGTACCTTGAGTTCACAAAACTCTTCTGCCCCTGCTTTCTGACATTACCTGGATGGGGGCATGGCAGCCTGCTGTTTCTTCTTCTCTAAACTTGTCCTTTGCAGGATGTCTTCAGACTCCAGCCTCTCACTCCTTGTAGTTGTTATGTCTTGAATAACTGGGAGAGAAAGTTAGACAGTCCAAGCCACACCACTGCAATTTCACAGATGACTTAGCTGGTGGATCACAACCATCTGGCTGATTCTGGACATGGGTAAGAGAGATGTCCTTCTGGCAAAAAGAGGGATCAAAGAGCAAAACTTATTAAATGCCTTGTTGTTTTGGAGTTTAATGTAAAGTCTGCAGCAGAGATTACAGGTGAAGGGAGAATTAATATGAAAACAGGTACATAAACACTATAGGAAAAGGGGCGGTTGGGGGGTGGAGCAGGGAGGCAAAGAAAACTGTGGATCTTCTTACACTTGAGAAACTCATCCAGCCAGGGTACTCTAGAGGCATCATAATTCTGCCCAAACCTTAAATACCCAAACACCCTTACAGGTTCCACTACAGACAGCATTTGCCCACATGCTGTTAAGTCAGTCGATTCAGTTTGGAAACACAAAGGTTTATCTTGGAGATACATAGACACAGATTTAGATATAGATGCATATGGTGGATTGTGTGTACAGGGAAATATTGCTCTCCTTAATCTCTAAGCAGGGTGATAGCTGAGCACCTGCATACGGTCCAGCTACAGTATGGTACCCTCCACAGGCTAACACTGCCAGCAACAAGACATAGCTTAAAACTGCTCAGCAATGTAGACAGACTACCAAAATACAGCCTACTGCAACCTCTGGCAGTATTGTTCCTTAGTGCTGTAAGAAGACAGGCCATGTGGCAACTGGTCACAGTTCTGATCTCCACGTTGAGTAACTCCTGTAGAAATGAGTTCTTTTCCATTGAAAAAAACCTCTGGCAGAATAAAATCCCAGCTACTTAAAACAGTTAACCACTAATATCCAACTGTTCAGTTGCATTTTGTTTCTCTTTCTGAACTTTCACCGGAAGCCTGGGTTTAAACTTTCTGCTGTGAAAAGGAAAGGCGATGCTACATCACTGTATTTCCATGGTAATAACTATCAGCCAGGCAGCAGGATGGGGTTTGTATTTGGAAGCAAATGCACAGGCCTTGACTTGGTCTGCTATCAGTGAAGTTTCACAGACTAAACAAAATAACTGCTTACATAAACTACTTTGGCCAACCTCCCCCCCAAAAAAAGGCTAAAAAGAAGTAAGTTCTTTTTCTAGTGTTAAATATTTGGGAGATAGACACTGAGATTTGATGGCAGCTTGGAAACAGGGATAACATGCTCTTTGGACCCTTATAAGAAGCAGGCTCAGTTCTGGTGGATTTCAAGGGAAGGATTAAAAATCATTCTTTAGGCAATAAATTATGGTAATATTTACCCTTCATCTTCTCTCTCTGTATCATTCACTTACTTCTCCATGTTGCAATGACATTTTTTTGGCAGATGAGTTCACATACATTTATGAAATCCTCTATTTCTTTATTAAAGATGATTTGCAATGTAAAGTAGAAATTTGTTCATCTGCCTTCTCAAATAAAGTCCATGAGCAAATTTCCTGCTCATCTCCTCTTTGTTCAGTATTGAATCAGCAGTGTTGTTTCAGCATTAGAGGATTTTCTTTCCTTTTGTGCTTGTTAAGGCAACTGGCTGTACTCCATACTGCCTTGGAAATGCATATTACTTTAAATCATTCTTTCCTATTATGGGAACTGCACCGTACTTCATAGACAAAAGACAAATGGCTAAGTTCATCCACAGAAATAATAGGAAGCGCAAACTATTCTGTCCTATGTTACTAAAGACTTACATCCAGAGAAGACAGGAAAAGTGGATGTTGTTCTACCTCTACTTGCCCTCAGAATTTCCATTTTCCTAGAGCTTTATAGGAATTTATTTTTTTGCTCCTAGAAATGTACAAACATGTAACTATATACCCAGAGCTCTTAACAGGTTCTTACGAAGATTTTACTAGGCTCTGCTAGTGTTCACGATTTTAGGCCCAGGGAATTAATTTAAATAACATAAAATCTACATAAGTGTTAGGAATATGTGAAGTGACTGCAATCTGTCTGGACTTAGAGCTGTTTAGTTTACATGACCAAAAATATGGGGGATACAAGGTGAAAGGAAAATACATCAAAAACTGCTTGGCTGGTAGGGAGGGTGGTATTAGAAAGAGACTCATGACATAGTCAGAAATACCTGTAGCACCTGGTGATACATCATCTTCGTGGTTAAATTGAGAGTTTGGTTTATCTCTCATTTTGGATCCTCCAAATACCTCCACCTGCTTTGTGGTGCACAAAGCCTGTCAGCAGAGGTTGCATTGCATTTGCCTGGTTTCTATTGCAGTAAATCCAGATGTAAGAGCCTTCCCAGCAGAAAGTCTGTGGGAAAGAAAGGAGGATCTTTTTGTTGCAAGGTCACACACCGGCAGCTCATGACTAGGCAGGTTCTGGATGTATTTGACTTACTCTTGAATGTACAAAGAGGTTTACACCTACCTTTCTGCCCAGAATTTCTTGGTGGTAGAGTCACTGGAAACATGGCAACCCTACCCTTTCTTTATATGTGTTTGAAACAGCAATGAACGACTCACGGGTAAAAGATAATCTATATTTTATTTCTCTATCAAAATCATGCAGTGGATGCCTTCAAGAACCTAGCCACCTTAATATAACATTTACAATCTATGGTTTCTTTGGTTTTGATTTTTTGTAACATACTATCATTAATAACTAAGCACCTGACCTGTATAGAGACGTTTTTCTAATCAAAAGAGGGAGTTCAGAAGAACTTGCAGCTCTCTAGGGGTTACACAAAGCCACTGTCTAAACAAATTATGTCCTCTGGGGTTGGCACTGTCAGCAGTTACCCAGACAGCACAGGCCTGAAATGCTGAACACTGTTATAAACCCTCTTCCTATTTTAAAACTATTGGTGGGAAATATTGGACAAGGCCTGCCACTTATTTCAAAGTTGAAATTTCTTATGGAAGAAACTGCAGCCAAACAGGAAAGACAGAGACTGATCAACTGTTAAGAGCAGTGGCTCCTACAAATGCTCTTCTTTCTCAATTGTTCTCAAAACAAGTAAGCTTCTTCTCACTAATCATTTCCTTTGGGATTTTGGTACCTGTTAAAGAGTGCTGAGATTTTTAAACTGCCAATTCTTTAATTTCAATTGGATTTGGGAATTCAAATCTCCCAACACTCTTTAAGAGACTGTCATGGTTGTAAGAGTAATAGAAGTGATGCAAAAACATTTCTTATATTCTTCTGCCATAATAAGAACAGTTATAGTTGCTTTAAATAAATTACCACCCACAAGCTTCTAATTGTTTTGTTGTTTCTGTAATTCAGTGTTTTTAGAAATATCTGCCTACAACAGTGCTGCTTATCCAGACCAGACTGATGATCTCTCTGTTTTCTCTCTATAATGAGAACAAATGGACAGCTCAGGATCAGAGTTGCTTTGTTTTCTTTTTTCTTTTTTTTTTTAAACACACACACCACACACACACACCCCTCCAAATGTGGGGGAAAAGTCTTTAAAAAAATAAATTGAAGCCTTTTGTTTAAAACAATAAATGGAAGCAAGAAAAGAGCTCCAGATCCCTGGTGACATGCAATTTAGATGCAAGTTTTTCAAAAGGATTACTTATTTTGTTTTACTGTAATAGATCAGACACCTATTTTAAGCTCTGGGCCATTTACATTTGATTAAAAATACAATGTTCATCTTTAAAATAAATTACAATCCAACTCACGCCCAGCTCACATTATGTAAGTCTTTCTCTTTTCCCCATTTTTTGCAGCTTCTCAAGTGCCTGTTTGTACCTGTAGCATTTCAGTGTTCCCTGAGGATCAAAAGTAAATCTGGGAGGACAATAGACTAAAGCAAGGGCACATCCCAAAGGCACAGCTGCACCTTCCAACAATTCCTACCCTGCACAGGAGAACAGTCTCTCTGAGATAAGTCCTGGAGGTTTAAAGCAAGTTCCTGTTTGAACCAGATCTGATGCTTCCTGCCAAAACATGCAGAAACAGTGACTACCACACACAGTATTTAAGATCAGGATAAAAAGGAATCAGTGAAATTATAATACTAAATGATGACATAAGATTACAGACTGAAGATCCAATTTCTAACACAGCCTGGATAAATCAAACTTGGTCTTTACCTCCTCCTTCTGGGGTCTTTTTTCTGCAGCAAAGATGCAGATATGTATAACTGTCCTTCCCTCAGCTGGAGTGGTACACAACACTACTATATTGTATAAAGGTGTTTTCTAATTCATAGTACTAAGGCAAAGGAAACCATTATTCACTGGTACTTCTGGCAGAAATAATAGCTAGACCCTATGGCAGCTGAATATCTGATTCTCTCTCCAGTGCTTCCATAAATAATTGCAGGAGCTGAAGCACACTAGAACATCATGCTGGAGTTCTGTACATGGGGGGATTGCCCAAATATTATTTTTTTTTTCATAAATAACTTTTAGAAAGCCAAACTCTTGAGAACCAAAACCATTTCAAGTAAGTTAAGCAGCTGAGACCTTTTTTTCAGCAAAGATTTTTTCATTTTAAAATGGTGTTTGTTTAGAAAATTGTGAACCTCTAGTTTTAATGATATTTCAATGTTATTGTGATATTTATTACCCCAGAATCATTAAGGTTGGATGGGATCCCAGAATCCTTTCACTTCAGTGACCAAAATAGCAAATCCTATAGCAGCCATTCAGGCAGTTTTCAGTGCAGTGCTCATTGCTGCTATTCTATAAAATAAGTTATTTCCTGCAGAACTCTGAACAACCTGAAAACTACGTCCCAGAGTTACAAAGCTGAGTCTGTGAGATAGAGTGGCTGCTTCATTGAAACAGAACAATGGAGACATCCAATGGACCCTCATGTTTATTACAGCAGATTATTTCTTATCATCATTTATGCCCATTCCACATTGTATTTAACTGCATCTTCTGATCACACCCATGTGCTACACCTTCAGTCACCACGTGCCTTACCTGTAGGCACTGCTCTCCATAACAGAAGACACTGGGATCCCTCACAGTGTCATCACGTTTTCTCCATTTCAGTGCATCTTGGAGTTTTCACACTTTCTTGCATACTATAAGGCCCATCTATAATTTGCTACGTGGTGTTTCTTTGGATGTGACTGGATTTTAGGATTCAGTTGCACCATGGTTTATTAGTTCCTCTTCCAAGTTCCATCTGCTACTGTCTCTTTCCAAACTGCTACATTATTTTTATAATTACTTTTTTCTTCTATTAATATGCTTTCTGCAGAAACATTAATGCAGATCGTGTTTCCTTTGTATACTGAAACCTGTAACATTTACTTTCTGTATCTGAACCCTTAATCACCATCACAAGTGAAGGCAAAGGCGCAGAGGGTCTGGGATGGCTGCTACAGTGAACCTCGCCCCCCATGGGGAGAGCCCTCCATGCCACCTCCCACACCTAACTGCCATTAACCTCAGTGACAATTCTGCACAAGGATTAGGAACATGATGGAGCCACAGAATCAACAGTCTGATTGCATTAATATCTTCCTTTCTACCTGATAATCAGCGTTCCTTCTATAAATATTTCCCAGACAATTAATGGTATTCTGAATGTAAGTATTGCATAAATGCAGGCACATAGAGCCAAAGAATATTGCTTTTTAGTTTGTGAATTCCTCGGGAGAAGCACAAAAGAAGAATAAAAGAAATATCTCTAGGTCCTTGCTGCAGTAACCCTCTCAATCTTTTCATTAAATCTAAAAACTAATGAAAATTTGGATGTGGGATTGTTGCTGTATATAGGCACAAACTGCTACCAGGTGATTTATTCTGAAAGTGTTCTCTAGCTGATGTGGAAACCTCCCTGGCTGAAGCACAGATAAAGATTGCAGAATTTGACCTCTTGTAAAATCTTTGCTTTGTGGGGGTTCTTTATCTATTTTGCTTTAGATAAATGTACTGATGACTGAAAATTATTCAATTCAGGATGCAGATGCACTCAAATGAGACTCAAAGACAGCAGAAGGTAACAGCTGGTGTGCAGAGCAGAGGAATGGCTCCACTTATGTCTAACACCCAAGACACTTGCACATTTCAAAACATAAGTGATCTGTGGTCTTGTAATGCTATGGCTTTACTTGTTAGACTGCACTGATGTTAACCTCAGAGAAAATAAAACTTGACTAAAAAATATATATATATATATATTATGCTGTTGATGACCCCAAAGAATTGTTCCATTACTCTGTGACTGCAGTACAAGAAGGCCTTCACTCAGTTTCTGCTCAGTCTAAACTTGGGTAAAAATTCGTAGCAGCTCAAAGGGAAACATTGACCTTTGTGGAGCAGGGTAGAGAACAAAGCTCTAGATGTGGCTTTTAATGCTTGTTTCTCCATTGCTTTTTTACTCTGGATAGGTCCCAGCAGTCAAATTATTCTCATAACTTTTTTGGAGAGCCAACCAGGGATTCCAATAACTTCTAAAAATATACAAGCGAAGCATGCAAAAATCCAAAAGGCACAAATATATCAAAAATACAGAAATCCAGAAGAGGAAATGCATTTCCAGCAGGTTGTTTCTCTGCAAATTAGCTGCCATGCTTTCCTATTTCTGATGAATGTATCTGTCACAGATTGCACAGGCTGCTGGGCACAGACTTAAAAAAAGAAAAAAAAAAAAAGTCACATCTAGTATTCTTCAGCAAATAGGACAATGTGTTTGTTAAGCATGGTTTAATCTTAGTTATAGTATTGACATAATGACTGCAAAAAGGGGGTCCATATTGCCATCTATCAGCAGAACTGGGGAGGCCCTATGGCTGAACTGGAGCATATTGCAAGGACTATGCACTGTGACAGAGAGGCAATGCCAGTGGTTTTACAAGGCTGTGGTCTGCTCAACTTGGAGAAAGAAGCTTAGCTGCAGGACACCCTTCCATGCTAAACAAAGAAGCCCATTCACAGCCCTACACTTGGGAAACTGTGGACAACCAACAGCTTTTCTGTTTAGCAATTCTTCTACTTGGCTTACAAGAAACTTTCTCACTGTTTCTCCCCTTGTGCTGCATGGGATGAAGTTTAGAAGATACTGATTTATGTTAAGTATTTGTGCCACGTGCCAAGTTGAATACACTCAGTAAATTAATAGGCAACTGTAGATATTTGCAGTTTCTCCTAGAATTCTATAAACATTTTTATCATAAATTCAGTTTGAAATGGGAGCACCATTTCAACCTTACAGACACTATAAGGCACTACAGGCTTCTAATGTGAAGACTACATAAATCCTAAACAAGCAGAGGAGGAAAAGACTCCTGACAAGACTGCTCTGTGGTTCACAGCACTCATACAGAGCCAGGGCTGACCAGCAAAGTCAGCAAATCCCAAGACAATTATGCCTTGTTCTGAGAACAGCAGCATCTTGAATCAGTAACAGTGACCTCTTTTTTTATTTTTCTTTTGTGGTAAGGAGTGTGACTCACAATAGTTCTCACAGATACAAGTTCTCCTACCTCAAATATTACCGCATTATAATCTTCTAAAATGACAAGCAGCTTCAGCAAGCTAGCACATCTCTGCTGAACACCATGGTTTGCCACAAGTCTCTTTTCTTTTTGTGGCACTATAGAGCACAAATAATGCCAAAAAAACATGTTCTTGGGCACGAGGAGCAAACCACTTTTGTGGGCAAGTAACTACATTTGTTCACAGCAGAACTGTTTAAAAAAATAGTTACAAAGCTAAAGTCAGTCTACACATTAATGTAAAGTGCACTAAAAGCAACATGTGTTTCTCTTTCTGTAAAAAAATAGATGTAATGAAAAAGTTTCATTATTAGGGAAGCTCTTCTTTCACAACACAAGGTGGTATTACTTTGACCGCTGTAAAATCATTTAATGGCACATAATTACAGTAGATGTGCCTTTATCCACCTTTTTCTAAAGAAAGAAAGAGCTCATAAAATAAACATTTAACCAAATAACATACTTGTTTGCAATAAATACAGAAATGAAAAGCAAGGATCGCGTAAGTAGTGTGCTACTATCTTTCTGTCAGTGTGCCCCACAGTCCCTGGTAAATAACCCACTTCCAAGACTATTATTTTATTTCTCTCTCCTTTCCACGGCCCTTATCTTCTCTTCTTCCTCTGTCCTTTTAGATTTTGCCATTGCTTCATTTTTATGGTCACAAGAAATGTGTAATTTTCATTACTGACATTCCCATTTGCATCTTGAGTTTGTTTGTGGTATAAAAGGAGCAACAGCATCTAGATGGGCACTCGATTTCTGTTCAGTCAGATACAGCTGAAAAGGACAGTTTTCCTCACAGGACATATCCCTTTATTCAGGGGAGCACCCAGTGGTGTAACATGTTTAGGATTAACATAAGGATTAGTGATTCCTCCTCAGGCTGGTGAGATGGGAGGCGTCCAAAAATCTACCCCTTGGTGACACCCTGCTTGCTGCCCATCCAGTGCTGCTCTCCATGCTTTTTTGCAGTCTTTTCACCTTTTTATCTCTGCTTGCCTATTCTAGCTTAGAAGTCTTCCGTTTTTGTTTAACCCACAACTGATTTTTCATCTTGCTTTATTCTTGTGCTTACCTTCTGGCCTAAGGAAACTATACCAAGGGAAAAAAAAAGAAAAAAAAAAAAAAAAAAAAGGAAATACAGGAGTCTGAATACCCAGCTGAAATGAACATAGCTGCCTCTAGGAGCTCAGACATGAACTGAGGCAGAAACTGAAGGGCAAGGAAAAAAGGGGAGGGGAATTTGGCTACAGTACAAAATATTCCCCAGAAAGTGTTTTTTGGCAGACATACTTAATTTTGCCTGCTCTTGGCTTATTAGTAGTATCCAGGTTTAGCATAGTCATCATTCTTCGATCCTAGAAGAAAAATAAAAATTGTGAAAGGCTTTTTTTGCCTTAGAGTGGCTACAAAACAAAATGCTTTTTTGTATTAAAGGTATTTATCATGTATCACCAGCAGCATTTGAAGTGTATTTGCATAAATATTAAATCTATTTATCTTAAATGATCCTTCATGTATGCAAGTACTTTTAATTTTAAATACAAATGGTATTTTTCTGTGACATAAACATATCGAGTGTGCAACTTCTGCATTTATTCAGTTTAATAATAGGTAAGCATAACCTTTTACTGCACTTACCCCTGCAGCATGAATACTGATATGTAAAAAAAAGTTACACTATTTCTGTTTCATGCTTCAGTCCCAGCAAATCAGCCTGGCCTCTCTGTCTTCTTTTACCCTTCTACTTTGGTTCTTTTAAAAAAGAGTAAATGAGGTATGTGGTGGACAGAGAAAGTTCTTCACTTTCAAGACCTGTGTGCAAATAGGCACTGATAAAAGCCTTTTTCCCCGATGGAAAAAAACCAAACCCAACAACAGCAACAACAAAAATAGAGAATGAACTAGACTTGCAAAGGTTATTTGGGTTTTTTTAACTTTAAATTAATTGTCTTTTACATAATGAGAAATCAGAGAAAAAGAGTTATTTTCCCCCACTGCAAGCTCATGGCTGTACAACAGTGTCACAAAACCACCAGTCTCAAAAGCTGAAGGAAAGAGGAGCAGGGTGGGCTTTCCGTTGCTTAACTTATCCCAGCTCGACTAGGCTCAAATAGATCTCCCTCTCTAGCTGTCAGTATTAAACACCAAAGACCTTCCACAATGACACATAGTAAATGGATAAACAAAGCTTGGAATTAACAAAGTATGATATAATTAGCTTATATAAAACAATGGGTAATCAAGTTTATAAACAACAGCATTCATAAATTTATATCAGCAAGGAAAAGGATCTAGAAAATGAGGAACAATTTTTAGAGACTATTCCTATCCTTTCAAGCTCTGATTTTGCAAACAGATTTACAGGGACAGTATTTCACATGGGAACACCACAAAACTGGCATTTCTCAATTGCCCTAGGGTTAGAGTCAGGGGCTTTACTGGTTTTTTGTGGTTTTTATTATAGAATTGAGGTTATGAAGAAATCTTCCAGCTGAAAGCCACAATTAAGAAAGAAATCGGGGACAAGAAAAGAAAACCCAGTCTGCTGAACCATGTCCATCAAAAGGGAAAACGGTCAGACCATTTTCCTGTCTAGTTTATCCTGGCTTTTATCAACTTAGATAAAGAGTATGAGTATCCCATGGATTAGTTTATTTGTACATTGCTCCAGCATATGGTTAGGCAACAGATGGAAATTAAAATAAGTATCATGGTGAACCTTGATTAATCTGGAATAATTTAAGTAGATTTAGTAATTTTAATTCTTTACTGGTTTAGAGAGCTAGTGTTGCTAGCAGAGCAAAGCTGAGGGGGAAAACCCTGTCACAAAGTAAATTTGCTGCAAACTCTACTCTCCTGGAAATACTTACACTTCAGTATCTTAGCTTAAATATCTATATATTATATATAAAATAATATAAATGGAAGTTATTTAATGTGTAGGAGAGAAGCATTAATCTATAACATTGGAAAGGTTGTACTCTCATCCTGCCCTTATTGAAGAAAAGCTTGGGTTTAGAACATAAGCTTTATAAAAGCCAACATAATCTCTTCACTGGAGATCCCTTTTTTGCTGCCTGAAATAACATGTATGTATTATTGGACTATATACCTAGAAATGGAAATTTCAGGCAATTCAACCAATGTCTTTGCTATTTCACTGCAGTACAAGCATTGAGCATCAACATGAGCCAGTGGCAAACTTGGCAACTATTCAGAATTTGGACAGATATTGACAAATAAGCTGTTTCTTACACTATCCAGACAGTTACAGTTCCAACCATTTAGAGCTCCCACAGCTTAGGAGCAGGAGAGGAATAATTTCAGAAAGACCCACAGTCACAGGCTGCTCCATCTCACTACTGAGATCAAATCCCATCAAGATTCTCATGTGGAAACAATAGAATTTGGACTTACTATCAAATATATAACTGCAGCAATTATTAAGCGCTCATAAAACTCTTTCTTCCTAATGAAATTACACACTATCTTTGTTCAAGAAACTAAGCATACCACGCTGAACTAACTTTAGTATCATGACATTGTGTCCAAGGGACAAGCGGTATGAATTAGAAATGCATTTTGTTTTAGCTTTATGGTATTCCACATTCACTGAAAAGCAGATTGCACTCTGGCAAGGAACTTTTGGATCTCCTTAGAAATAATTCCTTTTACAGAATAAAAAATAACAGATAACTGGATTATTAAAGCTGTTTCACTAAATCACTTCTTTACCTAAAAACTTCATGTCCTATTTTTTAATTATAATTAGTTTTGTGTTTTGTCATTTGACTGAGAAAGATATGTTTAGGTATTAAAAAATGCAAAATACGTCATTCAACAGTCATTTTTCACAGCAAAATAATTTAGTGTGTGATAATTAGCTGCAATGCCAGTGTGCCTATCTGATTTAGTACTTTCCTCAATTCCATTTATGTTAACAGTTTTACGATTCTATAATTTTCTGCTATGTATCCAAGGATTTAATGATTGCATTTTGTACAATACAACAGAGAGAAACTATTCAACTGAAGGAGATTAGTAGTATCAAAAACTGCAATGTGAGAACTGTCTAAATGTGACTGAACTTACAGAATGGGAAGCACTGTCCTTAACACATCACCTCTGGATTTCTTCAAAGATCAGCAAGTTTGCCAATGATACCATGTCGAATGGTGCAGTCCACATGCTGGAGGAGGGGATGCCATCCAGAGGGACCTTGGCAGGCCAGTCCAAGCGAACCTCACGGAGTTCAGCAAAGCCAAGTGTAAGGTCCTGCACCTGGGTCGGGGCAGTCATCAGGATCAGTACAGGCTGGGCAGACAATGGATTGGGAGCAGCCCTGAGGAAAGGGACTTGAGGGTGCTGGTAGACAAGAAGCTCAACATGGCCCAGCAATGTGTGCTTGCAGGCCAGAAAGCCAAATGTATCCAGGGCTGCATCAAAAGAAGCATGGCCAGCAGGTCGAGGGAGGTGATTCTGCCCTTTTACCTCACTCTTGTGAAACCCCACCTGGAGCATTGCATCCAGCTTTGGAGCCCTCAACACGTCTGAGACATGGACCTGTTGGATCAAGTGCAGAGGGGCTGGAGCACCTCTCGTATGAAGAGAGGCTGAGGGAGTTGGGGTTGTTCAACCTGAAGGAAAGAAGTCTCCAGTGAGACCTTGCTGCCACCTTTCAATACTGGAAGGGGACTTATAAGAAAGATGGAGACAGACTTCTTAATAGGGCCTGTAGCGATAAGACAAGGGTTGATGGCTTTAAACTGAAAAAGGGTAGATTTAGATTAGATGTTAGGAAGACGTTCTTTACTGTGAGGGTGGTGAGACACTGGAACAGGTTGCCCAGAGCAGCTGTGGGTGCCCCATCCCTGGAAGTGTTCGAGGCCAGGCTGGATGGGGCTTGGAGCAACCTGGTCTAGTGGAAGGTGTCCCTGTCCATGGCAGGGGGTTGGAACTAGATGATCTTTAAGGTCCCTTCCAACTCAAACCATTCTGTAATTCTACAATTCTATTAGCCCTGGGAGAGGTCAGTGCTGGTGAGCTGTTTCACAGACACATACAAATGACATTAATTGAAGACACACAACTGGAACTAGTTGAACTTGGTATACAATGAAATTTCACAGTATAAATTACAAACTCAAGTCTCTGGCAAGATTCAGAGCAGTTATGTTAGTGTCCAAGTGGGAGTTTAACATTCAACGTACTTTTTAGACACCCCCACATAAGCATATGTAGAATTTGTTTTAATAGGAGGTGGACATTCTCCTGAACACAGGAGGCTATAAAATGGCATTTTAGATGCTATGTGGAGGAATGCATGGTTTCCAAAATCAAAAGAAGGATGGCAGCCTATCCTAGATACAGGGAAACTAAAAGCTTTTCTTTTGAAGATTAAAGAGTTGATGCCCATTATTCCTCAGACATTTGTATTGCTATTCTATTTTCACATCCTAGAAATACATGAGAAACCCACACGGGAGCCAATCCATACATAGCTTTGCTATTCAGGCTGTCTAAGGATAGATGGCTTTGCAATGATACAGATGTTATAGTGGACATCTTGCATGCAAAGGACATCCCAGCGACTGGCTGGAAAAGGGCCAGCAGAGAATAAACTCTGCAGTGCTTTTAGATCATTTGGTTTCCTCCATGGTCTAAACCTCTTGACACCTTGTGAGAGATAACACTGTTCAGACTTACAGACCTGGCTTCTCAGGGTGGCTGCTGGAGTGCCACTGCCTGGAGACATCCCTCCTTCTGAGGGTGGGCTGTCCTGTGCACAGGCATGCACCTCTAGGTCCAGTCCTCCAACTGTTTTGAGGATACTTCAGTAGAGAGATGGAGGTCTGTTTGGAGGACTTGGCCACTCACCAGCATTGCATGCCAGAGGAACACAGCTGTCATGTCAAGAAAAATTAAGAGTAGCTCCTACGCAATATTTTTCATTTGCACTTCTATGTGATGACAGACCATCATCCCCACATACTTTGCACCTTCTTATTTGTGAGAAATCATTGTCTCTTTTTAGGAATCTTCGGTATGGCTGCATCAAGCACCAGAAACAACAGCTTCAGAGGGTGTACTTGCCTGGAAAAAACAGAACAAAGAGACCTTTACAAAAGAGTCCTCAATACCATTTATTAACTTGTCTGCTGGATCTGAAGAAATCTAGTATGCCCTTCAGCTTTATCAAACTAGCAGCCATTTCTGCTCACCGCATTTCAGTGCTTTCCAATGATACAATGCTAAAATACCTCACAAAGGGATGTTTAAGTTGTTCTTACCTGTAAAAAAGCCAGTCTATGACTAATTCCATATCTATTTCTCAGGATCCCTACAGGTACGTACACACAGATCATTACACTTCCTTACAGCTGCACTGTTCTTTAGCACTGATAGTTTCTGTGGTGTGAATGGGAAGGGTATGTCACCAAAGGATGAGTGGCCAAAAGCATTTACCCTTTCAGGATGGCAAATTCCTGTGTGATGGCCTAATTTCTCCCAGGTTATAACCTCAATTTCATCTTATCCCTTACTCCAAGTCTTTCCTAGCAGCACTATTACATTTAATCTCTTGACATAAACTCTCTTTTATTTTATTTTATTTTATTTTATTTTATTTTATTTTATTTTTTATTTAAGGAAAATGACCACATCCTTCAGTTCATTCCTGACTCCCCTTGTCCTGACAGATCTAGTGGAGTAATGACCTCCCACCAGCAGGTGTCAAAAGGCAGAGCAGGTAGTACCAAAATCTGCTGCCATTATGGAACCTCCACACTGTGATCAGGGCACACTTGCAGGACATTAGTGACACCTCTGAGAAATGCGTCTGTTTCTGACAGATGCTGAGTGGCCATCTAGAGCTCCAGCTACATCACCACCACACTGAAGCCATGTACCACAGCAGCAGCACATGCAGCTGATGCAGCACTTGGGCTTTGCAGCCCTTGTTTGTGTGAAGGACTCAGACACCCACCTAAATATGGCTGTGTGAGCACTGTTTAAAGCACACATTACAGAAATGTTAATGTTGACTGATTTCTTAAACGTGAGAAAGGCAAGTTAATTTACTAATAAACATACTTCCCTGCGTAGTTTTCATGTATTCCCATCTTCCTCAGAATTCTTCACCTTAAGACCATGGCAGGCTTCTTTGGGTAAGGTGATGCCTGGTGTCCTCTCCTCTTCTGGTTGAACACTGAGAGATAAAGAGGGCTTGTCTGGGTCCTGCAGAATAAACCAAAATCAACCCAAATAAAGTGAGAAAGTCAGGGTGAACCCTAGCACAAATGGATGTGTGGAAAACACATCCTCGTTCAAGGTAGAGAGCAAGTAGTTAGGAATTGGATTGCATGCAGTAGGGGCACAGACTGTAACAGCAAAGGTCTGATACACTTTTGTGACTGGCATTTCATATCAGATGTTTATTGACTTAACTGGTACATTTTATCCTATAACTGAACATCCCTGCAATTTCTAACTGAAGAGGGGATGAGGGGAAGCACAAGGAAAACCCAGCAGTTCTGAAATGCTTCATCTGCATCGACAGGGGTAGCCTTCACCATATGGATGGAGACAAATGGAGGGCATTTTAAAAGCAAGCCCTTCTTACTTAAAAAGACAGTGGATTTTAAAATTAATGGAAGTGTGGACAGGTTGCATCTGGAGAGAAAGTTTTGTGATCACTGGAGCGCAGCAAACTGGAAGTAGTGTCAAATGGCATTAAAATAATGAGATCATCCCCTTTCACAGAGTGCAGCAGGTAGAGGGCTATCTTTCAAACAATGTGCTAAAATTAAGGAATAGGTATTAAACCTTCCATCTCCTTGTCACACCAGAAATGTAGGTGTGGTGGTAACAAGTACTGATGAATATTTAATATTACATCACTGATGAGATCAAAGGCAGTGTTGCAGCCATTACTGTCAGATGGTCAGATGGCTTGAATAAGCATGGAAGGAATTATCAAAAGATGATGTACCAGCACATAACAGCTGAGGGCTGGTTCACAAATAAAAGTTATCGATTGAGAAACTAATTTTCATTATTTGCTTCATCTTGAAGCAATGAAAGCCCAAGACTAGACAAGTATACAACAACACAGAGAATAACAACTCAGTATGAGGGAGTAATAAAGCACCATCATTTTGCCTAAATGTATACAATCTGTAAATCATACAGGCACCTATACTAATTCATTATGTGGCTGAATCTCGAATGTACATGAACATAACAGTGCATGAGACCTTATTCAGTGGCAATTACATGCTTCTTCAGAAGCAATGTGGCACAAGTGGATATACCATAGACACACAGTGTGTTTTTATTATTTATAATACTAATAATTGTTATATTAACTTTTTCTCTCTGACAACCGGAAAGCAGCACACAAACATTAAGCAGTTCAGGACAGAAGACTGGGAAAGGCAGGCAGACTAGTACAGCAGAATCACAAAGACCCCTGTAATCTCTGTGTTAACTGGCACATGGTCAGTTATGCCACTATCCTGGAAACTATATTGAATGCTTTATAAAAAATATTCCTGTTGTCCATCATCTCCTCCAAGGAGGAGTGTCACACTCTGGGGTTCTTTGTGCCAAGTTGCTTCAGTTTGGTGTTACTGCAACACACAGCAGAGCGCACAGACTACAAGGGCAGCCTTATGTTGCACATTCTGGGTTTGATTTAACCAGTTGCAAACTGGAGAATCAAACTTGCTGTTTTCTCCTTTCGGCCATAACTCTATGTTAAAGCCTCAAACTCTTTCCTCATTGTTATGATTTAACCCTGGCTGGCAACTAAGCCCCACACAGATTCTCACTCGCTCCCCCCGTGGTGGGATGGGGGAAAGAATCAGAAGGGTAAAAGTAGGAAAAAATCGTGGATTGAAGTAAAGACAGTTTAATAGCTAAAGCAAAAGCCGCACACACAAGCAAAGCCAAACAAGGAATTCATTCACTGCTTCCCATGGGCAGGCAGGTGTTCAGCCATCCCCAGGAAAGCAGAGATCCATCATGTGTGTTGGTTACTTGGGAAGACAAATGTCATCATATGAAAGTCCCCCCCTTCCTTCTTCTCCCAGCTTTCTATTAAGCCTGATTTCATATGATATGGAATACATGTTTGGTCAGTTGGGGTCAGCTGTCCTGACTGTGCCTCCTCCAGCCTTCTCGCTGGTGGGGTGGTGGGAGAAGCCGAAAAGGTCTTGACTGTGCAAACACTTCTCAGCAAAAACAAAACCTTCCCTGTATTATCAACACTATTTCCAGTACAAATCCCATACATAGCGCCATACTAGATACTATGAAGAAAATTAACTCTATCCCAGCCAAAACCAGCACACCCATGGATGATCTTAGGATTGCATTTGCTGTGGGAGATGGTTAGAACTGGAGATCTTCAACAGGATGCTGCTTCATATGTGTTGCATACCTTACTCTTTAGATACATGCATGCTTTTGGCTGTAAGCCTAAAGCAATGATGAAGGCCATGAGCTGAAATGAACCTTACTGAGTATGATAAAAAGACTGCTACTGTTAGGGAGAGACTGGGAAGCAGTAATGCATGGCAATCTAGAGTCTTTCAAAATAAAGAGCCTTAAAGAAACATCTAAGTAAGAGACTACAACATGCCTGGTTTGCTAAAAACTTAGTAAGGAAAAAAAAATACTAATCAATTTAATCAAGGGAATAATAGTTTTAAAAAAAAGAGCCACCAACAGACAAAAAAGCAGGCTACACTGGAACAGCCAAGACAGACAGCAGGACAGGGAAAAACAAGAAATTTTAAACAAGTAATAAAGTTAGATTCTGCTTTTCATGAATCACGTGATCAGGAAAGACATACTAGAGCAGTACACCTGGTTATTAAGTAACTGGTGAGATCATGTTCATTGCTAATCTCAAACCAAGAATTTTGGGCATTATTAAGCTACAGCATAAAATAAAAGTGTGATAGAAACACTGCAAGGCTTTAAATGTGGCAACAAGAGCTCTTCAGGGCAGGCAGGTGATGTCTGTGACAGATGCTGAAAAAAGACAATGCTTCAAACAGTGTACGATCTCCATCTTGCTTCCCTTCAAAGGGGTGAAATAAATATGTATATCATGTACATAATGTATATCATAAGTATAGCTTAAAAATCAGGAGAGTCAATGTTCTCTTAAGAAATTGTTTTCTCCCTTTGCCATTCAGTGAGCATGGAATTAAATACTCTAGCTTTCAAACAAATAGTATTTAGCCTATAAGCAGTTTTATTGATTTTGAAGTACAACCCGTTCTACCTGTAGCAGAGACCTATCATGAGTCTCTGTAGCCTGCTTATGGGTTCTTATGCTGCATATGGCCTAATTTACTTGAGCAAAGTGAAAAGGTGAAACTATTTCTAAGTTACTCCAGTAGTGGAGTAAAAGAGGAATGAACACACCATTTCATAATACTCACAGGGACCGGGACCAGTACTTTCAAGTCACTGTTTTATAAATGAGGAAGGCATTTAAAGCACATTTGAAATCTTGCATGTTTTCTGCATGCCTCTCAGAAATATCTCTATTGTGGTAACACCCCACTGCCCCAGAGTCAGAAAAGCATTTTGCCAATATCATACAAAACACTGAATAAAATTACCTCAGTGAAACAAGGGCCAAGGAATGAACACAGACTGCTGGAAGAGTACCAGAAAATGATGCACATACCTAAGCCCTATGGTGGAGAATTGTGGGGAAGTCAGAAAGCAGACAGCAAGGTGATAAAACAGTAGTGCAAGAGCTACAGGGAGCTTGGGCCCAGGTGGTTACTGCAGCAGGTCTATAGGGGCTGGTGGGCACAGCAATTGCCACTACAGTCACCACAGTCAGTGTGGCAGATGGTCATCAAGGCACACCTGCCTTGGTAAAATGATGGAAACTACCTCATAGACCCCAGAGTGGCAGCCAGCCCATACAGTGGTTTGCAACACTGCTATAGGACACACCTCATAGATCTCAGGGAAATCTTTTGCTCAATTAAAAAAAAAAAAAAAGAATATTAAATAAAATAGATGTATACACTTCACTAGATCAGGTTTCAGGGAGCTGATGGCAGTGCCTACCAAGCCACTTTCAATCAGTTATCAGCAGTGCTGGCTAACCAAGATGGTTCCAGTTGACTGGAGGTTAGCAAATGTGATGCCCATCTACAAGAAGGGCAGGAAGGAGGATCCCAGGAATAACAGGCCTATCAGCCTGACCTTGGTGCCTGGGAAGGACCAGATCATCCTGAGTGCCAACACACAGCACATACAGGACAACCAGCCGGCATGGTTTATAAAAGGCAGGTCCTGCTTGACCAACCTGATTTCCTTCTATGACACGATGACCCATTTTTTTACATCATCTCCCACAGCACTTGCTTGGAGAAACTGGCTGCTCATGACTTGTATGGATATACACTGTGCTGGAAAAAAAAAAACCTGGTTGCCTGAGTCTGTCCAAAGAGTGGTGGTGAATGGAGTCAAATCCAACTGGTGGTCAGTCACAAGTGGTGTTCTCCAGGGCTTAGTATTGGGGCCAGTTCTGTTTAATATCGTTATCAATGATCTGCATGAGGGGATCAAGTGCACCCTCAGTAAGTTTGCAGATGACACCAAGCTGGGCAGCAGCGCTGATCTGCGGGAGGGCAGGAGGCTCTGCAGAGGGATCTGGTCAGGCTGGACCGATGGGCCGAGGCCAGCTGGATGAGGTTCAACAAGGCTCAGTGACAGGTCCTGCACTTGGGTCACACCAGCCCCACACAGCACTACAGGCTGGGGCAGAGCGGCTGGAAAGGGCCTGGTGGGAAAGGGCCTGGGGGTGTTGGTTGGTGGCCACCTGAACATGAGCCAGCAGTGTGCCCAGGTGGCCAAGAAGGCCAACAGCATCCTGCCTTGTGCCAGAAACTGTGTGGCCAGCAGGGCTGGGGAAGTGATCATCCCCCTGTGTTTGGCATTGGTGAGGCCGCACCTTGAATACTGTGTTCAGTTTTGGACCCCTCACTATAACAAAGACACTGAGGTGCTGCAGCATGTTCAGAGAAGGGCAACAAAGCTGGTGAAGGGTCTAGAGAACATGTCTTACGAGGTGTACCTGAAGGAACTGTGTTTGTACCCTTTGTTTGCATATAAATCATCAGGAAATGCTTCTGAATATTCATCTTCCGTGACAAGTGGAGACAAGAGAAATCTTTGTAGTTTGTCTGAAAAAAATGTTTCTGTTAGGCGTACCAGCCAGCTGTCATTCAGAGTTTTGCAGCTGGGGTGATTTCCCTCACTGTTTAGTCTTGGTGGCTTGCTTCTTGTGTGAAGAAACTCTGACAAGTTTTTAAAACTCTGAAGTTTTTAAAGCTTGCTCTGTAGTGAATGAACAAGCTGACCACTTCTATCAGCCTTTTGCAACAGAGTTACAGGACATAAAAGGGAAAATAGATTCCAAATATTTTTGAAATGTATTACATATCCAACAGTGCCCAAATGGTTGTAATCCATAAAAGTTTCTCAATAAGCAGAAAATGAAGATAAAACTCAACCCAGCAGAAAAGGAAGATGAAGCAAACTGGAGACTTTCAGTGTGGGTTTTGCTTGCTTGTTAGTTATTTCTAGCAATTTGTCCTTGGCTGTGTGACCTCAAAAAGTGTTTATGCTTTACAGTTCACAACTGCAGGAACATATTTTTTCTGTTCAGTCCATAAGATTTCTTTATTTAGCTGGGTTTTTTTTTAATCTTACGGTGTCTTCCAGCCATAGAAGTGTGTATCTTTTAGGGAGAAGAACTACTCATTTGTTTTAAGTAGGAGTGAAAGCCCTGTTGCCAAAGGATGATGTCTCTTTCTGCACTGACACATTGCTGTTTTCATTGTGGGTCTGCTCCCTCCCTGACATAAAGTGAAGAAAAAACTTTACATAGCATTCAGATCAAAATGCTGAAGAAATACTGTTTTTAATGCTTTCCCTCTGCAGATATACAGCCTACCACAAAAACAGTACAGCTTTCTTAGGGAGCCATCTATGAAAAAATCCATACTATTACTCCCAAATTGTTCATGCACTCAATACCTCTTGACACTGAAGTTACTTGAGAATCCTACTGCCAGGTACAATGATGGCTGAGAAATCTGAGAGCTCTTTAGCTCTTTAAAAGTTCCATGTACTTTCTTCAGTGCAGTACACAAAAAGATGCAATATGCACTTACTAGGGACACAGACTGTTATTACCACTTCTCTACATGGCATGGCAACTAATTGCAGGGCCTGCACTAGCCCCCTTATGCAACAGGTAAAGGTATTTTGTTATGACAGACCTTCGCAAAATAGCCTAACTAGCACTGTTTGTACAAAACATGCAAGAAATGCTTTCATACGGACATATAATGTATAGTTATTAGACCTGGAAAATACCTCCACACAAACAACAAAGCACATGAAAAAGCACACAGTAAGCTAGAATCATGTGATGTTACCTTGAGCGATTGTCTAAGTTTTAAGACAACTTTTGCCAAAGTGACCCAATAAGTCAATGGTAGAAACAGAAGTAGAAATCCAGTTAGATAATTTTTACAACATACTGCCTCCTGAAGATCAGATTTTCCCATCAGCTACTTCACTATAAAATACAAGATCACAGATGTATTCCCTTCTGCTCCATAAATGGGTCTCAGAGTTTGAATGTGTAAATTCCCTAATGAGGCACAACAAAGAGCATAATATCTACCGGGAGCTCAACAGTCATAGCTTTTTAGATTGGAAAGGTTTATTCAGAATCCTTGCCTCTGACAAGGTACATGTTAATTGATAAGTCAACTCTGCACACAAAATAAAGACTCGTTTAAGGCTAAAAAGCATGTATGCCTAAGGTTGGAGACTCATTACCGCCTCTATTTCGTAACTATGCAGTAAAATTAGATGAGTGTCTAAAGGATGCCTCATCAGTAATATTTTAACTTAGAAAACTTAGAGAAGTATTGGTAAATTATTAATCTCAGTTCTTAAATGCAACATAAATACACCAATGGTTTGATAAATATTTCTACAATTGAAACAGTCAGTTTAGCACAAATTTGAAGAGCAAAAGCACAGAGTTAACATATTCTGTAATGGTCAGTGTAAAGACAGTTAAAACCTAGTCCTGTTCTTATAGAAAGTAAATAGAATTTGATACTCTCAAATGAAAACATAATAGAGCCTTTAATTTTCCATTTGAATTGATTGCTAGTGCTGTCAATACAGTATTTTCTGTGAATGTACCCCGTTAAATTACAAGACTCTCCTCAAGCCTTTCAAAGGCTTACTCCTTAAAGCTGAAATTGCATCCTCATTGATAGAAAGGACTTTTTCAGGATTACATCATAGGCTTTCTTACAGGAGAGGTCACCTAACACAACCTTCTCATGCTTTTTTTCCCCTAGAGTGACTTATGTCAGATGCTTCAGTGGAAGGCAGGATACTCCTACAACCCTGTCAAGAGGAGGATATTTTACGACAAAAGAAAAAAATGTCTTCCTGACCCTACCTGATGATTACCTTAGGTCATGAAGCTTCTTGCTTCTACAATGCCAAAAAGATAGTTTCATCTTTAGCAAGGAAATCACTTTATTCCTGGATTCTGTATCTGAACTTTATGGAAGATGTTGAAGACTTACATCTGTATTACAGCAGAGTACAAGACAGAAAACATGCCAGCAGCAGCAAAATCAAGACACATCTGCATCTCTTTAGTACATCATTTCAACCCATAAAAAAACACCATCCCAAATACATGCACAGGTGCAGTTTAGAGCATAGAATAGCATTCATTTTAATTGTTCTTCTCAAGCACTCCTTTTGCAGAAACATAATAATAATGCAATATAGGTTTGAAATATTATCTGTCAAATATAATATTATCTACAGCGCTACTCAGTGGATAACTTCACAGTTTTGACTCATCACACACAATTAAATTCATTCTAAGAAACAAAAATAAAGAGGATGAAGCAATATATAAAAGCGACTGCAATGACTAAAAACACTCTCTACTTAAAAATTGCATGTGCATGTTACTGTGCATCTCTGTAATAACTCCCTACAAAATCTCCCTATTTATTCAAATCAAGAAAAAGAAACTCTTACTTTCTGAAACAAGTAAAAATCAGTTACTTCTCAGCTCCTAGAGAATGACCACCCTTTTACTGTGCAACTTCACCTGATGAGGACTCTTTATAGCTGCCAGCACCGTGCAGCAATGAACAGCTGGCAGCAGGCAGTAGCATTGCCAGGAGTGCCTTCAAGACCAGTACTATTGCAAGGGACCAGACAGGTTTGTACACATACGATTATCAATACTGCCAGAAATACAGTTTTTCAGCCTCCTACTCTGAAAATCCTTGAGAAGTCAGAAAAAATGAATGCCTCTAAAAAGGTCAATCCTCTTTCCTATTCCCCGTTAATGTCTGTAATCTGGAAATATTATCCACCCACACTTACTGCTGCAGAGATCTGTGGGATCCAGTAGAATAATTGGCTTGTGGGTACTGAAAGAGACCACTTCTTTTCTTTAGAACTACACGCAGCAGGACCCACAAGTGGGTCATAAAGTGACAAGATTATGAAACATGACAAATGGCAATTCCTCTACTCATCTCAGCACTTACAAAGCTCTGTGCTTCAGCACAAACCTGTCTTAATTGCAAAGAAAGTGCCCTGTGCAGCATGCAGAGAATGGACATGGTGAAGGCACTTCAGCCAGCAGGCACTGGTGCTGGCAACCCTCAGCAGCTGTGGTAGAAGGGTGGTTTATCTGGGCTGGTGTCAAAGGCTACCTCTGAGCCACCACGGACATCATGATTGCTCACCAAGGGATCAAAAGAGAATTTGCAGCCTCTTGTAGTCTGAATAAACAGCAATGAGCTGTATCCTCTGCTTTACTTGCTGTCTGACATAACTTAAGTCTGTAGCTTAGATTAGTCCCTGAGCAATGCCAGTGGTACTGCTGTACTCAGTTGAGATTGTGTTAAAATGTCACCGTTGCCACTCCACTTCTCTAGAGCTGCCATAAAATAGTATTAAATGTTCTCTCAAAAAGTTCAGAGTATGTGTGATGTTTATACTGTTCTCTTGGTGTTTGTACTGGGTTAATACTAATGTGCATACAGTGTTACTGGAAAAAAAGTCTGCAGATACTGTTTTACTTCTCTTACGCATTTCTAAATAAATTGCTCTCATTGTACATGAACATTTTTGTAATGCAATACTTACTGCATTGCACAGGATTCTGTAATCTTGCAAAATCAAGCAAGTGCTTAATGCCTGCTGAATTAGGAATCCCATCCCAGAACCGGTATGTTGCATACACAAATGCCCCCTCACTAGTCATTACAAAGGATTTTATTCTTGTTTGCTTGCCTTGGTTTTTAAATATAGACTAAGAGAATTAAAAGCCTCCCATATAATACTTTTCAAACCTTGAGTATTCAGAAGAGAAATAGGTATTTTAAAACATTTACATTCTGGATTAACTAGGGGTAAATCTTACTTCTTTTAAGAACAGGATTACTTCTCAAATATTTATGCACTGCCACTACATAGCTGGTTAACAGCAAGCTTAATTCCTAATTTAAAGATAATTCCACACCTTCCTAAGCTTAAAAGAGAGATGTTAAATTACACTGTTTTGATTACATTCCCTTTGAAAGATTAACTTTAGATTCTTAATACAAACTGCATTTTTAGGAAGGAAAGCACCCTACAGCTTTGATGATTTTCAAATCAAAACAACCCTTACAATGCTCCAGGAGTTTATGGAGTGTCTTTCCTACCTGGCTGTTTTTCATATCATAAATACAAGATTTCATATAAGCTAAACTAAAGATAATATTGAGTTCTTCTTGGGCTTCTTAGATAACTAGTCTGTACATGCCATCTGCCATAACATTATTATAGAAGGCTATTCTATAAATCTAGCCAACCAATTTACATTTCCTTGCTTCACGTACCTTTCCAGATTTTCCTCCAAGCAATTCCTTGTTTTAGAAACCCCATCTGCCATCATCTATCCTCTCTTCTTTTAAACCCCTCTTCAAAATGCTCTTCATCAGACCTGAAAATGCCAGTCTGCCTCATTGAGATATGGTATAACAATTTATATTTTTGTTGAACTCATAAGTTATGCATCACTCACCTATGCTGCATTCTGAAGTTGATCATGGTCATTTTTCTCATATGCTAGTAGATTTCAAAGTATTTTTAATGCTTTCAGTTTTCAGCTCGCTTTTACTATGGGATGCAGTTCAGTAAAGTTTAATTATCTGAAAGAGTGTTTTCTGGTACCAAACATGGGTTTTGTATGAGACCTGAATAAAATAGTGCCTTTTTCTGAAAGAATAATAGAATAAAAGGGGGTTTTAAAGATAAAGATTTGCAATATTATGATTTTTAGTCTACAAAAAAACCACATTTGTGTACTTGTTCATCAGAGCTATTTGAAATTTGTTGCTTGTTTCGGATCAGAAGGGGCCAATTTTTCCAGCATGACCATCAATCTACAAAGGATATTCCCTCTTCCAGCAGCCCTGCTTTTCTCATACCCTTATCACAGCACTGGTGCAAGACTGCAAGCTTAACTTCAAAAAAACCAACATTTTTAAATAAATAAGAAAAAACATAAGATTAAAAGATTACTTCCATAGAAATCTTAACCATGCTGCATACGCATTTTCTGTTCTTTAGTCAAGTTGGCAGCTGAATAACTCTGCTGCTCACTGCATGCTGTACAATGTCCCTATGCAAACACTGCTGCTGTTCCTGACCTTTTAAGTATTTTGTGCTATCTTAATAGATTTATCTGTATTTAATAATCCATACCCATGTACAATCTGTTCCTGTACAGGCATGTCACATTTCCATAGAAGGCAAACATCCACACCAGCCACTCCAAAGAACTGGGAAGAATAAACATGGCTATGGCCTCCTCATCTCTGAGCACCACCTAAGTGGAGCTGCTACATAAGTTACCTCAGAGGAAGGCATTGACTCAACAACTTTTGAATTCAGCTGTAGATATGCTCATCTGATACATTCAAGGATTCACACAAACCTTGTGTAGTGCCAGAAACCTTGTCCTGTTCTCATGTAATAAACTAGAACATATGGTTTAGTTGGAGACTAGTTTCCAGGAGGCTAAACGAAGCAGGATCCAACATAGTTTATACTGAGGTGACTCTCTTTGCCAGTAAAGGTCATCTAACACATACACTTTTCATAATATTGCACGTGTAATATAAGATGCAGGAGGACCCCATACAGGATTTCCTCCCTTCCTTGCTGCAAAGGACATGTTTAGGGAGAATTTACACATACATACCTTCATGAGATGTAAAAGATTTTTATAAGGTAGGCATGATTCTTAACAGAGCAATAGCACAGAGGAGACAGTTCAAAGTATTGTAACAATCTTCCCCTCATCTCCATCTAAAGTTCAAAGCACTTCCCAGCTACAAACTTTAATTGTCTTCCTTATAACTCAATGCAGACAAGACACAGAAACTACTTTAAAATGAAGCATATCTTTATTTTGTAAAGTTGTGATTAGCAGGGAGAAAAACACTTAGCCAAGGTCCCTCCAGATCAATGTGTCCTTTAACCTGTCTATCTGCAGATGTCCACTGTACAGCAAGGGTACCGAAGCACTTCTTTCGGACTGCGCTTCGCAAACAGCATGCCAAAATGTGTCAGAAATTCCAGTTACAATGCCCTTTGAAGTCCTCCATTTATCACATACACTTATGTTCCAAAAGATGTAGCCATTTATAAGAGAGAGAATGTTAAATCATAATCTGTTCTGTCTCATAGCACTTTTAATGTATCACATGGTCCAACAGCAACCAAGTTCTGTTCCTCTGGGGACTCCGCACTTGCTCAGGTTCCTATTAATCCAGTGCCCAGAATTCACAGCTGCATCACACAACTGCTGTTGGCTCTGTTTCCCTAGGAAAGTCCCAGGTTTTAAACTTTTATTTGAACTGAAAATCAAGGAAAGTCAGAAAAACTGCACTGCTATAGGTGTAAAAACTGAGGTGTGCATTGAGAATGACTTACTGTGCTTCGTAGTATGGAAATTGTAATTGATCCTCATTTTGCTGAGTCAGAATCCAGTATATGCAGTATAGCAAAGATACAGTTATGTCAAGCTACAGCTCAACATAAGGGAAGCTATGCAGTTCATGAGTACTTTTCTACTGGCTATTTTTATATTGAGAATCACATGCATGCTGCAATGTTATAAACTAAAGCGTATTAACACATTGCAAAATTGTCTGTTCTGCATATGATTCAAAATTAACAACTTTCACCCATCTCCCTGCTTCACACAGAAGTTATTTCTGCACAGATACAGGCTGCGTATGAAATGCACACCTGCACTACCCAGAGCATCACATGAGGCCCGTCCACTTCATTGCCTTCTGCAACATTGTCTAACCCTAGACAAACAATTCAGCTTTTACCAAGAGACAGGACAGGTCTCCAAGGCTATTATCCCAAACAGCTCAGTCTGTTAGCTCTGCGAGCTTTCTGACTGGGTTAATATAAAATAAACTTCTCTTCCCTACACCTTGGTAGGTTATTTTAGGTCAATTTTTGTATTACACCCTCAGGCATCATTAATGACAAAGGGATATATCAACCACCAGACATGCCGCAAAGTTTATAAGGTGAGTAACTTTATGGTTTCTCTGAGTTTTCTCACAAGATTTGTAGAGTAGAGTAATGAAAATGAATGATGAGCTGCCATTAATTATCAGAGATCTTATGTGTCTGTCTGTGTAGGAAAAGCCTTGAAAGAGGAAGATGAAGAAAAAGTACTTGTAAAACTGAGAAAGACACACAGGAGGAAAAACACAAGTGGAAAACAGGTGAAAAGTTTACATAATTAACAAAATCAGAACAAAATCTGCCTACCAAAAGGAAAAAGGGTGCAATAGTCTTTCTAAGGAACAGTTAAAAAAGTGTAAGCTATCGTAAATGGGGAGAAAAACAGGCAAACTAGCTGCAGAAAGAGAGGAGGAGTTTATTGGAAAACTCACATAACATTGACATCCTAAGCTCTGTAGACTAAAATCTTCCCATCCTGAGCCAATACAGGTGCGAAACAAAAGAAGCATTATATGCTTTTTCTGTCTTTAGCACAAAACATGAGAAATTGTGTAATAAGCTGATGAGCATTTTACATTGCCATTTCACTTTCTGCAGTTTAACATACTGAGCACTTTAAACCAGACAGCGATTATTGTCTTCTCCAATTTTGTAACGGAAAATGTGTTAACTGCAGAAACAATGAAAACATTCCTAGAGCTCCAGTCTCCCAAACTGCAATACAGAATAGGAAAAATAACTATTCTTTCTCTAACACCAATGCTGCTGACATATGAAGAGCATGGTTTTACCAAAATCTGGTCTTCTGCCTGTATTTATACAGGAAAATCAGGAGTATGTACACGTGAATGACTAGTAATAAGCTTCATTGCCTTTTTATTATAGGCAAGCAAGAATGTAGAGTTGACAAAGATGCATGTGGGTACCTGAGGTTTTGAAAGGCCAGTGCTGGTTCTTGCTACAAAACACAACAGATTCTACTGTTCTCACCAGACATGGAGAGCAGCAGGTTCCACAAAGCAAGGCCTCTCATTTTAATTGGACTATTTTTAAGTGAAAATACAATTCAATGCCCAGGATCTGACAATTCAAGTACACACAGAATAATACTGTGCTGCATAGTCCCTTAATATATGTAACATTCATTGATATTAAAATGCTTTTAAGGTGGACTCATTCGTTTATTAAATAGCTGGGTTTCCTGAACTGGAGGTGGTATTAGTATTTTGCTTGCATTAATCCAAAGGGAAGATTTAGAAGCATCCCCTAAAAGTGCAAAATTTCAGATTGAGGCAACCCTCTATAGTACTTCTCTATAGGTGGACCCCTCTGACAACAAACAAATTTGCCTGAACTTACCCTGAGGCTTTATGATCTGCCATTGTTTGACCTGTGACAATGGCTCACAGTCCAATTTTTATTTTTTTTTTAATAGCAAGTTGAAGCTTGATCCATTAATTGGGTCTGTGCCACTTGGGATATGTTCACCACCTTTGCAGTCAGCCTCAGGGTGGCTAAATTGCAGAAATTCCTTCTGAGACCTATTGTCCTTTTGGGAGAAAGGAATACAAATTTTGTAGCAAGCTGGAGGTTAGGTGTGACACTACTGGAAATTGCATCTTTGACTCAACCAAGCTTTGCACAAATGTGACCAATGGGGTTGTGTGTCTTCTAAAGAAGCTTTTGACCTTCCCTGGGCTGGCCTGGCTCTCATTCTTGAGCTAGGACAATCCTTGTAAAAGGAAACAGAAGGAGTAATAAAGCCACAAAACATTAGGCAAAGCAGAAAATGGATGAAGTTCAGTGCAGAAAAATGCTAGGTTTGCACACAGGGAAAGGACAGGCCCTGAGCTGTGCATTAATACTCAGTAGTGAGACCTTGCAGATGGGACAGGCTCTTGCACAAACCAGAAGCTCCAGGTTCAGCAGCAGTCAAAAAACCAAGACATGCATTGGGAGTTATTAAGATAGGAGAAGAGAACAAAACATAAAATGTAATTGCATCACTGTTTGCAATGCCTTGAACACTTCAAGCATTTCTGATACCCCAGCTTCAAAGGAGACTCATCAGAACTGGAAAATTCTCAAACACAAGGCAATAAATATACTCAAAACTCTGGAGCAGCTTTCATGAGAGGTTGAGCAGACTAAATTTAGACAGCCTGGTAAAAGGAATATACTTAGACAGAGGCTTGCAAGATTGTAATTATCATAGAAGGAGTGGATAGGGACTGTCTGTTTCCTCTGCTAATGCAAATAAACAAAGGCCATCAAATGAAGGTGGCTGGAGCCAGGTTCAAAAACAGTAAAAGGTAATACAAAACTGGTCACACACAGACATGTGGAGCCCCTTGCTAGAGGATCCTGTGGATACTGGAACTTCAGGTGGCTTCAGGGAGTGGCTGGAACAGTTATTTTGGATTTTTTCAAAGTGCCTGTGAAGCAACAATTAAAATAAAGCCCTGCTGCAACCAAATGTCCTAGCAGCAGCTGAATCTAATCCAATAATAAGAACAATGTTAAAAAAAACCCAAAACATACTTTACCTTGCTTTCATCCAACCTGCTGCAGTCTCCAATATGTAAGTCTGCCAAAGATTTGAATCCTTTTTAACCATCTGAAAGTTTGTAACAATGTTGTGTAGCAGATGGGCAGTGGTATGAAGCAGTCATGTTCCTCTTTAGGTCTGGTGGTACTGCTCTGGTCCCTCTCACTGCTCCATGTGCTCTCAGGACAGCAGATACCCAGGCATGATCCAAAAAAATCAGTTCCTCTGCAGAACAGCACCACATGGCTGTGTTACATTTCACAATAACACGGGGGAAAGCAAGTTTTTAGCTCTTCAGGTGCAGGTCACCAACACTTCTAGTTACACCTAGCAGACACTAGTGAGACGTGAAGCACAGTAAGACGCTCAAGAATCAAGACATGGGGAACAGATTTCAGGGAAACCTTACTTGCAACTTCTGCTAACCTCAACATCACACTCATGTATGAGAGCTAAATACTTATGATTTATGCTGCAGATCTACTATTGAAGGTTTTTTAAACTCTACCCTTCCTTCATTAAGTGGATTTATAATCTGAAATATAAAATTTAAAAGTTTAATTTGTAAAGGATTTTGAAAATCTTCATGCAGCAGTAGCTAAACAACATTGTATTCCCTCATGTCAGAACACTACAAGCCTAAAGGAGCCCACAGCAACCTCAATTACAAAGAGCTTTGTCAAAGCTGTGCATTTCACAAGGTACCTGAGTGCTCAGAGATTATGAGGTAATAGAAGCTCAACCCCCCTGGTAAATGAAAAAACATGCCTGTTTGAAGGGATCTCAGAAGATGTCACCTCCAGCAGCAGTGGCAGGGTACCTGAACAGGCCAATTCAAGACAAAAAAAAAAAAAAAAAAAAAAAAAAAAAGTGCAGCACAACTCCCAGAGCAAGCAAGCATAATCTGCCTTGTCCCATTCCTAGTCATGCCTGTACAGTCAGTTGACAGGGTCCAGCAACAAGCCCTGCTCCCAGCACCCACCAGCCTTAGGCAGCTCTCCAGTGAGCCCATTCTAAACATCTGCTCTCCCACCTTCATTGCTCAGTGCAGCACTTCTGATAGTGTGCTAAAAATAGTTATCAGAGATTAAAAACCTAACAAAAAGTTCAGCTTCACAGTTATGAAATCTCTCCTGAAAACAAGGAGAAAACCCAATCTGAAGTTATGAAGAACACACAAAGATGGGGGAGACTTTGGGAAATGAAAAAGAAACAGTCTAGAGACACAATGGCTATGCACAAAGGTGCCAAGAGGTGCCAGAGGGACATAGACCATTAACCCATGGGTCAAGAGTAAGTTGAAGCTAGCAAATGTCATGTGGGATCTGTAAGGAAGGGACAGAGGGATGCTTCACTATTCAGCAGAGCTCAGGCACTGTGTGTGTATTTTTGTGTATTTGCCAGGTACCTTTCCAGAGAGAGCTGCTATGGCAAACTGTCACAGAATACAGAATGGTCAGGGTTGGAAGGGACCCCTGGAGATCATCTAGTCTAACCCCCGCTAAAGCAGGTTCTCCTAGAGCAGAATTGTATCCATATGAGTTCTGAATGTCTCCAGAGAAGGAGACTCCACAGCCTCTCTGGGCAGCCTGTTGCAGTGCTCCATCACCCTCAAGGTAAAGTTCTGCCTCATAGTCAAGTGGAACCTCCTGTGTTGCAGTTTGTGCCCATTGCCCCATGTCCTGTCACTGGGCACCACTGAAAAGAGCCTGGCCTCTTCACACTCACCCTTAAGACAGTTGTAGACATTGATAAGAGCCCATCCCAGTCTTCTCCAGGCTAAGCAGGCCCAGGTCCCTCAGCCTTTCCTCAGATGGGAGATGCTCCAGCCACCTCACCATCTCTGTAGCCCTCGATGGACTCTCTCCAGTAGTTCCCTGTCTCTCTTGAACTGGGGAGCCCAGAACTGGACACAGCACTCCAGCTACAGCCTCACCAGGGCAGAGCAGAGGGGGAGGATCACCTCCCTCAACCTGCTGGCCACACTGCTTCTGATGCCCCCCAGGATCCCACTGGCCGCCTTGGCCACAGGGCACACTGCTGGCTCATGGGCACCTTGCTGTGCTCCAGCACTCCCAGGTCCCTCTCCGCAGAGCTGCCTTCCAGCAGGTCAGCCCCAGCCTGTGCTGGTGCGTGGGGTTGTTCCTCCCCAGGTGCAGGACCCTACACTTGCCTCTGCTGAACTTCATCAGGTTCCTCCCCACCCAACTCTCCAGCCTGTCCAGGTCTCGCTGAATGGCAGCGCAGCCTGCTGGGGTATCAGCCCCTGCTCCCAGCTCTGTATCATCAGCAAACCTGCCGAGGGGACACTCAGTCCCTTCATCCAGCTCACTGATGAGTAAGCTGACCAGGACTGGACCCAGTACTGACCCCTGGGGAACACCATGAGCTACAGGCCTCCAGCCAGACTCTGCTCCGCTGATCACAACCCTCTGAGCTCTGCTGTTCAGCCAGTTCTCCATCCACCTCACTGTCCACGCATCCCACCCACACTTCCTGAGCTTTCCTACAAGGATCTTATGGGAGACAGTGTCAAAAGCCTTGGTAAGGTCGAGGTAGACAACAACCATTGCTCTCCCCTTATCTAGTCAGACAGTTATTCCACTATGGAAGGCTATCAGATTGGTCAAGCATGCCTTCCCCTTGCTGAATCCATGTTGATGACTCCTGATAACATTCTTATCCTCCACATGCTTTGAGATGACCTCCAGGATGAGCTGTTCCATCACCTTTCCAGGGATGGAGGTGAGGCTGACTGGCCTGTAGCTCCCTGGGCCCTCCTGCTTGCCCTTTTTGAAGACTAAAGCGGCACTGACCTCCATCCACAGTGTTACCTACAGGACATTCCTTCTCACATCTACCGAACCCTCACACTGTATAATATGAGGAAGAGAACAGCCCAAATTAAACAAGCAGGCAGTTCTCACTTAGCAGTTTTGAATAAATGACAGCTCTGCTTAGCAATATCAGAACCCAGATCTATATTAAATTTTCACTACTATCTTTTGGAGTTGCAGTTTCATTTACTGAACAAGAAGGAGAGGAAATAAAAGGAGAAAATTAATTATACAGGGTATAAAGTTTGTTTTCTCACTGCAAGTGGTAGTCAAAGCACCATAGCCACACAGTCGTGGGGCAGTGCAGAAAAACCATAGGACCTGCAACTTAGCAGATGAAGAATACAGAAGGACAGCATGGGATATGACAAAAATCCAGCTCCTGTAGATGAAGACAAAAGTTCTAACTGACCAGTATAAGCAGTCTGAGGTCAAACAGATGAAAATGCTTCATCACTTTGTTTTCAATATTATACTATGCATTCAGAGACAGGGTCAGTTTTCCAATAACAAGCAGGACTTCTTTGGGGGTTTCTAACTATTTTTGGAATATGGAGACCAGAAAAATGAAAAGTCTCATCTAAAATGAAAAATACATTGTTATTTTGCTCATAGAGATGAATGACAAGTCTCACAGCTTGAAAAATTAACTGCATGTAAAGCGAAAAGATTATTAAATGCTTTTATAATTATTTGTAATACATTAAGAATCTGATCTGGCAAGCTCTTATATCAGATGCAATATTGCTATCCCTGATGTTTCACCTGCTTCAGATCTTGAGCAGATCTACTACAGCAGCAGAACCGGACAGCACAGGGCAGGTTTTCACAATCAAATGTTTTAAAATCAAGTGTTAGGAAAATCCAGCCCTTTAAACTGTTCCTATTTCAGTTTAATTTCACTGGCAATGTTAGCATATTAAATTTAAAAAACACAAAACCTTTGAATGAAATGGAAAACAAATGTTCAGCATTTCTGATGAAACAAAATTGTTTGTATTGATTTGAAAAGGATTTGTTTGGCAGTTTCAAAATATTTTAAAGGATTTCCATTTTCATATTCTTACATAATTTCTTAGCCCATCATATTGTGATACTGTTGTTAAAATGTTGTGGTTTTTTCTGTGAATGTTTGCTATCATATTTTTAACCTTAAGGTTAATTTCTAGAAAACTTTGGGATACTACAGCAAAGAAAGGAAGAACATTGATCCAGAAGAGAAAATATACCATTACTAAGTAGCAGCAGCTTTTGGTAACTTTTACAAGAGTAAAATTAGAGCATGTAATCATAGCATGCCAGCAGCAGTGATATCATGAAAGAAGGTTTTTATAGGCTTAAACTACTTCCAATAATAAAAATCATCACTTTAGAAAATGAAGAAAACTTCAACACTACTTCTTACATTTTAATATATTTTTGCATGGAAGCTTTTTATGACTTTCCCAGAAATTTTGCAAACAAGCTAAAGCTTGAACAAAGTAACATACTCACCCAAAATCAAAAGCTTTGGTTCTTTATAAATAACCTAAAAGATTTAAGAATATCTGTTGTTCTTCAGTATTTTCTTCTTTATTTTTAAGGAATGCAAAGTAAAGACATTTGGAAGAAAAGACCACATTATTTCTTTCCATTAAATATTAGTCCTAAGGTGTCCAGGAGACGGGACTATACACCAAGTTTAATTCATTGTAAAATTATATATCAGAATGATTGCTAGTTTAGAAAATGAATATACATTTTTAAACACAATCAGTTCTAACTGGAAATTAGGGAAGCAGATACATATGTGAATGTGCAAGTGTTTCTCAACATTAATGACATGTCACAGACAATATTGAACGAGATGCTATTCCAGATATACTGGCAGACAATATTGAAAGAGCTGCTATTCCAGATATACCAGCTTATCTATATCACTTGAATTTATGACTTCTGTCACCTGAAATCTATTTCTCTGACTTAGAGAGCTGAAGATAGTGTTTATATTTGCAGCCTACCTTCAGGAGAGCTTAAGACAGCAGAAATAATAACCATGACCTGTATAAGAAACAGTAGGACTTTTCCCCAAGCGCCAGGATTTACCAGAATGATCTATAAGACAGCACATGAAACTGGGCACCTTACATTAATTGCAGCAGTCTTGCTATTTCTCCTCTTGACTAAAACTGCAAGATTATGCTTCCTCTATCATAGTTTCCCTCTATTCAGCCTGACATCACAAATCCACTTTTTTCCCTTGCTATTCTCATTATATAGAAAAATCATGCTTAGCTACAGGACTTGCTGATATATTTTTAGGACAAGTTTAAAATTCTATTTTTGCTGTCACATGTTGCAGCTTTACTGGTGACAAGACTGGATGCTCATATGCATCTTTGCCAGATCACTGCATACAGTCATCTGATCTTCTTTCTTTTTTATTTTTTTAAGATTATGATGGTAGCTGGACTACTTTTTTCTAGTTGACTGCTTGAGATAAGGCATACTGAGAAATATTTATCTGGATAACTCCAGTCTGCCAATAAGAAAACAGAAACCACAGCAGGTGCAGATAAACTCAATTTTAGTGTCATAATAACAATAAGTAAACTGGCCAAATTTCAGTCCTTGAAGAAAGCATGAAATACTGCATTATGGCTGACTTCTATAATAAGATTTGCACTAAAGACAAAAGGAAAAACCCTCAGAGAAGCTTTATTTTTTCCTAGGTTTTTCTCTTTCAACACTAAGATTTAGGTAATGATAAAATAAACTTAGACTGCCACTTCAGCTACACTTACCTATAAACTTCTCTTTCAATTTTATATGTGAAATATTGTGGTTTTCCATATGTCCAAAATTTTTTTCTAAAAATAGATGGTTAAATAACTGACTTGGTTGCAGCTTCTCACCCATGTCTTTAATCACATCTTGCCACTACATTTATACAGTAAATGGATGTATTTCATGTACAAAGCTATACAATAATCCTGTCCATACCAAATGAATCATGAAAACAGATTTCCCAAAATGTTTTTTCATGAATCAAAATGAAAATTTTGTTATTGATGACTTCATTCTAATTATTTTCAATCCTTTAACAGAAGAAAAAAAAATCTGAAAAGATTACAAATTAAACTAATGATACTGGAACTCAAATGAAAAATATCACACTGCATAAAACTGTGTTAAGGGAAGGATCCTACTACGCAGCAGCAATTCACTTGGTTGCTTCCTGGTACCATCTTTCACAGAGGATGAGGAGGACTTCACATCAGCAGGAAGTGAGAAAAATGTCGTTGGCTAAAGGGGAACAGTTCAACAGGACAGAGGTAGAGTAAGGAGAAACCATGTCTGCCTTATCACAGAATGCGTGGGCACGCCACACAGCATCCTTCCCGCTGCCTTGCAGCACTAGCATCAGAGACTCACATGGCCAAGCTGCTCCATCAGAAAACCCTTCCCCAAAGCCTCACACCCACTGCACATGGACCTGCTACCCTGTGGTCTTTTTGCCTTAAATCAAATTTATCAAAAGTCCTTCACAGGACCTTTGAGTATGGGTCACTGAGAAACAGGCATATCTTGAATTCATATCCTTTGGGGAGAGAGGTTACATCTTTATCTTACTTTCTGAGAGAGAAACCACCTAAACAGGACCTAGAAGGGCTACCAACTGAGCTCCCAGTGGTGGGTCCCTGATATGGTTGGTCTTGCCTGTGTCGTGGTTGAGCCCTAGCCAATAACGAAGTACTACAGAGTTGCTCAATCACTTCCCCTCACCCAGAGGGAGGAGAATTGGAAAGGAAGGTAAAACTTGATGGTTAAGGTAAGAACAATTTAATAATTGAAATAAAGTAAAAACAAGAGAACAACAATAATAATAATAATAATAGCAATAACAGTTATAATGAAAAGGAGGGAGCGGGGAAGAGAAATGAAATCCAAAGGGAAGGGAGAAAAGAAAACTCATGATGCACAATACAGCTGCTCACACCCACTGACCGATGCCCAGCCAGTCCCTGAGCAACGATCAGCAGCCCCGGTCAACTGCCCCTCCCCAATTTATATACTGAGCATGACATCCCATGGTATGGAATACCTCTTTGGCTAGTTCAGGTCAGCTGTCCTGGCTGTGTCCCTCCCAATGTCTTGTGCCTCTCCAGCCCTCCCACCAGCAAGGTCTGAGAAACTAAAAAGTCCTTGACTTAGTGTAAATATTACCTAGCACCACTTAAGAACATCAGTGGGTTACCAACATTGCTCTCACACCAAATCCAACACACAGCACTGCACCAGCTACTAAGAAAAAAATTAACTCTATCCCAGCTGAAACCAGGACAACCTCACTTGGGAAGTCAGACCACAAGGCTAAAGGAAGGTCTCCTCCTTGTCCCTGCAAGTCGCAGCTACTTCCCAGGGGTGAACTGATGCATCGTGAAACCTCTGATCTGCATCCTACAAGGCTCATTTGGAGAAGCAGCTCTCCAAGGGGGTTGCCAGCAGACCTCTCATTTATGGAGCCCACACCTCATAAGCATCCTTGCTGCAATGCGTAGAGTGACAGGTAGCTGAAAGAAGAATTGGATCGCTCTCAGCAGCTGAGTATCCAGAAACTTCAGAGATCCCCTAGTCATACATTTCCTTGGTTAGAACAGAAGGGGTATTTTTGCATTTTCTGCAAAATGGAATGCCTTAAGTCACCAACACAGACATTCAAGAGCGATATTAATAAGCAGTAAAAGAATGTTTGCTATCGCCAATATTCTCTCCAAGTTGCTTGCCTATTTTTCCCTACTGCAAATGCACACACTACAGTTTCGTCCACAGTGGGAGTTATCAGCCAACCTCATCAACCATCTCCAAAGTCTTGCCATTTCAATTTCCTCTCTTGTTTCTTGATGTACCCTTGCACAGACTTTCAGAGCAATTTGATGTCTGCAGCCCATGTCAGCAGCTACTGTGTGCAGTGACGTTCATAAATCTCAGAGCCAGCAAATCAGATGAAAAATGAACACCTGCATGCAAGGGAAATTTTTAATTATGAAGCTGAATCACTTTCCCTACTCCTCTTAAAATCAGAGCAGCGGATAGTACGATGTTCTTTGGCACCTGAACATGCCCCTGGACAGTCACTCTAAATACCCAAGGGCAGCTGACTAGTCAGACACATTACTGTACAGCACCAGCAACCTCTGAACAAACTGTTGTAAAAATACATGACATACCACTCAGTAGAGCATACCTGCTTCTTTCCAGTTCCTTCAGAAACATTAGGTGAACAAGAACAGCAGCAAGCTTAAGGTGAGATAGGAATCATGTTAATACCTTCCACGTTGAACTTATTTTTGGGAGAAAAATTATGTGCTTCTCATACACACCAGCTTTTTGTAGCGGCATTTTAGTAAAGTAGCACTTCAAAGATCTGCTTGCAGTCAATCTAGTTGAAGTGCATTGTAAGAACAAATACTTAAACTATCATTTATTTAATTAGTTCATTCTGTAAGTATTCCCTGGTAAATTAGCACTGGGCAATGGATACATATGGCATTATTAATGTGTACAGGGCTGCAGCTCAGAGTTATTATTATTAAGCAGTCACAGCAAATAAGGACAGAAACAATGTTCAATTTCAGCATAATTTCCTTTACTTGTTT
The DNA here is from genome assembly GCF_023634155.1 of Falco peregrinus. Classification (NCBI taxonomy): domain Eukaryota; kingdom Metazoa; phylum Chordata; class Aves; order Falconiformes; family Falconidae; genus Falco; species Falco peregrinus. Next base: position 63,127,342 of record NC_073739.1, read on the forward strand.
CTTATTCGTTGTTTCAAATGTGTTTATTCTCCACTGGCCCTTATTCTTTTCATTAGAAAATGAAATTACAATTATTGTAATTAAATCATTTGACAGTTCTTTACTTTAAGAACTACAATAATTAACTACTAAAACATTAAGTCCAGCTGAAATTACATCCTATGACCATTCAAGACATTTGGCACATTCTGATCCATTTCCATTCTCAGTGGTCTTGAGTGCTATCCCACAGCCACAGAAATTAAGCCAACTCTCAACACAAAGAGGAATACCCTACTGATAAAAGCTATATTATTTTAACTCTGTAATTTGGCATCCTGCATACATTGATACAGTTTAAGGGTTGCTATTTTAAGGTTCAATTCCTAACCTCCACATTACATTCCTCATTCACACACCAACTCTACATTTGTCCTGGTTTTCAATTTTTAAAACAGGTGCCTTTTTTAGATTCTTCTCTTAACCTTTATTGAAAGCAACCTTGTTTCATTTACTTAAGTCACCCATTGTTAAGAAAATCATAATGGTTCACTAATTTCATAGCATTGCATTTACAATTAGCAATCTATAATCTCCCAGAAAATACATCTGGTTACTTACCTAGAGCTTTAAAGACTGTCTGCTTCAGTAATTCTATTAAATTTTGTGTCTCTGCACCAACAGTACTCCTCAGAGAAGGATGACTGAAATCTTTTCAATGCATAGTAAATGAATGATACTGTATTGGTTACAAGTTGTTCGGTGTTTGTGAAACTGAAATTACGCTGTTTTGTAGGTAGCTAAATCTGAGTATGACAACTCCCTTCTTTCAGCATTAAGCTTTATTTGAATTCTGGTAAGTATACAGTGTTCATGAACAAGTTAAAGCAATTCATTATCTTGAACTTAAGTGTGGTACAAAGTCCTAGGAGGCAGAAACACTCACTCATCATCCTTAATTCTGGAAAGCACAGACCCCATGGCTAGCAGGCAGACAGCTGTATTCTATGCAAATTTTGTTTTTTCTTTTGGAGCACAGAGCACATATATGGCTATATGACACCTCCTATGGCATCACATACCTCTGAAGAGATGTGGCTCAGTGAGGAGGGTGCTACACTCGCATTGATACATGCAGGGAGCAGCAAGTCTTTATGAACATGAATAAATCTGCACATTTTCTTTAAAGGGATTTTATTATCCCTGCCGAATAAATTTATTCTTGTTAAAGGCCAGTCTGGCTTTAGCCTAAATAACATCAACAATAGGAAATGTGTTAAAATATCAGGACATCCTTATTGATGAAGCTTGCTCTTGTTATGAAAGCATGGGCTACGAGAGCTGCAAACCACAGCAGCTAAAATCCTGCCTAGCTAGCACAGGGGGGCTTGTTGCTTTGTTTTATCCTGATTGCACAGCTACCTGCTGTAGCCATATTTACTTTGTCATATTTACACATAATCCAATGACAGATTTAAACCAGGACTTTTAGTCCAAGCATAGAAACTATCAGGAAGTTTCTTCCTGGTTCAGTTCAAGCAGTTTTGTATAGCAGGAAGCTATAGTCTGCACTCTATACCAAGAATCAACGGGGTATATAACACAGAAAGCCAAAATGTCTCTAAAGAGAAGGGTCAAAATTATAGTTTTTGAAAAGCAGCAGTCTAATGATAAGATTTCTGCAATGCTCATTCTGTTATTGAGAATAACAAATATTGTATGGCCTTGTGTCTGATGCTTTTCTACACAAGTGCAAATTAGTTGCGGTTTCACTGCATTAGATGTAACCTCACATGGAAGACTGATGCACAATTTACTTTATCAGTAAAATCATGAGTATGAAGACATAAACTATAAGCAATAGGGTTATAAAAAGTTTGCCACAGATTAATTTGATGGAAACTACAGGGACTGTCTTTGGCAAAAACTCTCTAGTGATATGACAAAATTTTCAAAACCTAACATTTATTCAATGACATGACTATCCCAGTAAGAACATCTCTTCCAATACAAAATATGATGAGTAAAACAGCATGAATGCAATAGGATAATTACTGATTTTGGAAATGCTAATCTTTGAAAATCAGGTCATATATAGGAAACCTTGGAAATTATGCAAAGCTTAAATTTCTCTGAAATTCTAGGCATTAAAGACTTCCATACCCAGATTATACAAAAATGATGTAGATCTTGCTGGGAATTCAGGTAGATTTGGTCAATGTTCAGGCAAAGTATGGTTTTTACACAGTCAATTTAAAAAGTCCTTATTTATATTGAAGTTATCTATGGTACTGTAATTATCAGTCTCTGGAACTGGAGAAGTCTTCTTTACAGCTGAATCTATTAAAATGTCAGGCATTAATACCATGAGATACAACAACTAACAAACAATGAACATCAATATATCAAGAACGCCATTTCATATAAGGAAATTTCATATAATTTGATCAAAACAATATCTGCCTTGCTTCAGGAACATTCCTGCAAAGTTAGAAATCAGACTTTCTACTTTAAATAATTATCAGTCTTCTTCAACGTCTGATAAATCTCAGATTATATTTGTTGAAATTACATCTTTTTATGAAGAAACCACAGACAATTTCAATAACCCCTGAACTCCCTCTCCTCACTTTTCAGAACTGGCCTCTCTGGCCTCCTGTGGGTTTCTATTCAAAACAGTTTCTATGGAAGAGCCTCATTTCCCACCTTATCTCTTGCTTATGTGTATCAGCACAGCCCTAAAGGGTATTGGGTGTATCAATACAATAATTTACTTAGTGAACAAGATGCAGAGGCAACTGAAGGCAAATATTTGATTGTATATACCAAGCTTTATCGCACAAAGTGCCACTGGGTTCAAGCACAATATGCAGGGTCAGAATATCAAGCTCTGTCCGAGCTGAACTCAGACAACCTATAAGAAGTCATTTACATTCATGACCACAGCATCTTTATTAACTTATCTTGCTAGAAAAGCTATCCTAAAGTTGACCTTCTATTACTTTCCATATCATGTGCCATCTTGTTTTATTTCCACCCTTTAGCCCTTGGCAATGGTTAGTGCACAGCCGATGTTGATCACACATTTCTATGGAGGTGTGACAGATATACTTCGCTCCTAGCCGTGCTTTGGTTCTGGCTGACTAAGGAGCAACAGACCTCCTGTCCCTGGGGTGAATTTATGAGCTGGAAAGCCCCTGGCTTGTGAACAAGGGAGTGAAGGTGTCTTGAAAAAATATTTCAAAAGGTGGTTTTGAAACCCAAAAGGGCAAGATAACTGAAGTACAGAAGAAGATACCAGAGCTAAAATAAAGACATTTGTTCTGTTTATACTATTGACTAGTATTCACTCTGTACTACTGGCTAATAGTCACTCTGAATATTACCATCAGGATGGGCCCAATCTGAGCGCTCCCTGAATTGCTGGACTGCACGCCAGATGACTCTGACCTTAGGTAGGGATCCCTCTCAAGGTTAGAGATTCCTCACCTGATACTGAGTCCCTTCCTCATCAAAGATGGAGAGATCCCCTACCCTATGAATATGAAAATATTCTAAATACTATGAAGCATTACTAACCCGTGTAGCTACTCACTATTATTATAAACACTGTATGGATAATTCCGCTAGGCGTAAACCACTGGCCAAGTCCAAGACTGGGATTGGATCCAGCCGTGCCGAGGCTCCAAAAGGAGTTTAGAAAGCATGGGGGGTTGCTCTGCTCTGAACTTCATGACTCAGTGAAAGAGTCCTCTTTACTCTTTGCATCTCTAGTCTCTGTATGAATCATTCTAAGTTGATTTTAACTCCAATTTTCTTCTGTATGTTTCTTCCATGCAGTAATTAATCAGGCGAACCTTGCCGTCAAACTCATTAAACCCCATTAAACTACTGTTAAACTTTGTTAAAGTTCCATTGAACTTACTCAACTCTGCCAAATTTTTATTTTACCTCAATAAAACATACTGTTCCTTCTCCCTTTTGAGTGAGGTGCATTCCACTCATCCATGACAATAAGAAACATAATGTGCCCTGATTTGAACAGATTATAGTTAAGGTAAAAATATCAGTAACGTGTGAGAGCTTGGCCAGCAGAAGTGATTCAGTTTTCCTCCATATTTCATTTCATTGAAAATCATTCCAGCTGCATTGGTTTTGGAACCCATCAAAGTTCAGAAATAGACTCAAATTCTTTCTCCAGAGCCACATGTCTGCACTGTCTTCCGTTCTGCTGCTCTTCAGACTTGTGCTAATGTGCATGATTTCCTTCCTTTGGCTACATCTTTCTGAGATCCAGCATATTCCTCAGCATCACATATCAACTGCAAGTAAATACATCTGACAAGAATGTACACTGATCCTACAAAAACATACACTTAGCCAGCAAGATTAACAAACACATCTGAAAGCTGGCACTTCCCTGCTTTTGAAGACAGTGGCCTTACCGTCTTTGCTTGGAAATGTATGGAAGATGGAAATGTTTCTCTCTTCTACATTTTAAAAATAATATCATGTTTTTAAAAAAGATATTAAAAAAAAAATAATAATGTATGTATATATATGTATGGGATCCCAATATTCCATGAACCCCATGTTACATAGAGGACTTGGGACAATTATTTCATAATTTAAATTGACTAATTGTGCATGCTTAGAAGCATTTCTACTGTCTGTAGTAAAATTTATTGTTTGCTATCTGCAAAAATTCCTGATTCCCAGAAAGGTTCACAAATACCACAAGGAGGACTGAATAAGCCTGGAATGAATTATGCAAACATTTAAATAAAAAAATCATGAAAACTCAGTTTCATTATTCTGGCAATGATCAGATTCTGTGCACAAATCATTCCTAAAGCCCCAAGAGATCACACCAAGCATAAGGAGGGATTTGAGACTTTTTGTTTTGAGCTCTACCTTTCCAATTCAAGTGTTGATTTTTCTGGTTTGAAATTTCAAATCCTAATCTTCAAAAATGTTGTTCCCAAGTGCTAATGCCATATATCACATGAGTAGTGCAATGCTGAATCCCCCAAACAAACACATCAATAAATCAGATTAAAATTGCAGTGGAATCCCATCTCAAAGAGTTTATCTGTTTTCCTAAATCATTATGTTTGCATAGTTGATACATTTGCTTGAACACTGTTCATGTAAAAATCTGGATTTTTTTATGCATTACTTCATATGCATTACTGAGCATATAACATACAACAAAATCACCAAGGAATACCACTTTTTTGTTATTTTTCTTAGCTTTCTGGAAGGCTTACCTAAGGTGCCTTAAAGAATTCAAGCAAGTAGAAACTGCTTGTTTCCGTTGTGCCACTGTAACCCCTAGCCTGGGGTTCAGCTACTGTCACCCAGGGCCCAGATCACTACAGCATGGCTGTATATCCCTGATTTAGCTTTACAAAAAAAACCCAAACACCAACAGTTTCTGTGCTGTGATAGGGTACAATAAAACTAAAGCCAGACAAGGCAGGAAACATTTTGAAAAAATAAAATAAAAGAGCAGAACTTAGGTCAGTAATAGTAACTCAGAGAAAAACACAACATGAACTGTATGAAGACCCGAAGGAAAAAGCAAGACTGAGGAACAGCCTGTTTCAGGATTGATAAAGACAGACACATCCTTACCTGACTGGCATCTGTCCAAACAGCAGACACCCACTAAGTCACTGCAGAGGGAAATGCTTGATGACTTAAGTCCCACCTGGAGCCAGTGCTATCTATCTATTTATTTATTTATACTACTTGCACTTTTTTTTACTAGTCTTGCAGTGTTGGCAATCATTGTTCTTTCCTTTTAACCAGCTGATGATTCTCATACTATTTTCTTTGTTGGAATGATCAGGCTTTGGATGATGAGCAGCAGGCTGAAGCTGATGGCTGTGAAAGACCTGATCAATGTACTGCCTTCAAGACTGCAGGAACTCTACATGTCAGCATTGTGCAAAAAACTGAAGACCTGGGGGACTTCTGCCTGTATTGTGAGTAATAGTATCAAGTTCCAAATACTGGGGGTTTACTTTGTTTCCACACTTTCTGTGGTTTTATCCCCCTTCCCTCAGATGGGGACTGTACAATTCCATCTCCACCATGGGCTGCAGTAACTCTCCATTCCTGAAGCTGAACATGAGGATGAGGCTGGTGTAACATCTGGAATTTGATGGGGCTACCTGACTTCATCATGACCCAGCCTGCTGTGGATACCATATGCTTGAGCTTATGTTGCTCCCCAGGGACATTCTGATGACATCAAATGCTTTTAACTCTCATTTTCACTGCTATTAATTGACAAAATCCAAGGAACATCAGAGAGTGCATTTTTGCTCTGTGAAACACTGCAGCAGCTTCCCTGTGTAAGAACAGTAAAGATAAAGCCACAGATAAATCACGTTACATTTGACACAGGCAAAAGTAGCTTGTTTCATTTCAACTGGTGGTAGACTGCAAAAACCTACCAAAGGTTGCAGTGGAATCTGTCAACAACAAAATGTTTCATCACTAGTTTTCTGAAGAATACTCCAGGCCAAATAAGAATTTAGGCAAGGTCTAGATACTCTGTCGATATGAGAGATCAAATCACTTGAACAAAATCTTTTCTAGCTTTATATTTTATGAGAGAAGGGCAAGAAGATATTCACACTAAGGAGATTAGGCTAGGGATTACCATTGAAATTAATTGAAAACTCTGGGCATCTTCAGGTAATGTTGCAAGAAAGGTTTTCCACCAGTAGTAATGCTCAAGCTCCTCCTCTCACCCTGTTGTCCAAACAGTATGCTAAGTTCTCCCATGCAAGGAAGAGGGCAAATGCAATCCAGATCTATTTGAGATTTCATCACCCCTATTAATTTTACACAGAGGGTACTCTATAGTTACCTACTTTCTGTAAAGTTAAGCTTACTTTAAAAGTTTTAATGGATGTATGTTACACCTAACTGTAGTCTACCTGAATATTTTTGCATGTTAAAGTCAGAGGGCTTGACTGCATATCCCATACATGCCTGCACATCCATTCATTATGGAATAGTGAATGGTTCCACGTTCTGCAACACAGACAACATATACTCCTGAAAACACCTTTTCCCACCATCTCACTCCATACTATGCACTGCCAGACCCATTGAGTTGACAGACCTGAATGTTACATAGTCACTGCAGAGGGACACAGAGGACAGAATTCAATTTGTTCCTTTATCCACCTGTTCTACTGCTGCTGCTCAGCCTGACAGCAATGGTTCTTTTCTGATATCCTCATATACAATATGTATATAATCAGGAACAAGAGAAGTCCAAGAAGATTTCAGGTTTATGATTTTCCAACTGGAAAAAAAGGAAAAATAAATAATGCACAAAATGTAAAGAAATTTCTAGAAGATACTACATGCCTTCTACAATTCTACATTCTACTGGGCAGATTTCTATGCATTAATGACATGCTAACAAAGCTTTGAAGATCCCAAGCCTTTCATTCACACACATTAATTCAATAGCTTATCATATCGCATCCTGAATGGACACAAACCTAATTTTTAGGCTTACCAGACTGTCTTAGACACTACCAGAAAGATTTATTATTTTGTAAGTGAACAATTGAAAACTTTTGAAGATTTTTTTCACTCTTGATTTAATTGCAGAAGAGGGGGTTATGCAGCAAAACATGTAACATTTTTTGCCAGTAAGGATTTATCTGTATGGGGAAAAAAACCTTTGATTCCTCCCTTTTAGCTGGCACCATAACAGTCTAAAGTGTCTTCTCCAGGGAATATTAATTGGGTGCACATCACCAGAACACATCCAAGCATTCAGCTCAAAATACACATGGGTTCTGTGCACTATTTGTGTTCGCTCTTTAAAAATAAAAAAATGTTAGAAGTAAGACCAAGCTGTTGCCTCTCAGCCAAAAGCAGAAGAGAAATACTCCTACATGGAGAGCTGCTGTATGTGCTGCCTGTGTGTTGAAAGACTACAGCATTACCACTCCTATGATTGTGTTAAAATGCTATGCAAAAGGACGAACTAACATATCTGAGAGCTCAGCTTTTTCAAGCAGCACCAACATTACAGAAACACTCCTGCACAGCTTTGGACAGGGATGACTAAACCAGATGGTCTTGGCATCCCTTTCTTCTATCTTATTCGCAGGAAGCCTGGTACAATCTAGTTCTTTGCTGTGGAATATGCAGATTTTCATTTTTGTCTATAATACCACTCTTTTTAAAATCTTGCTTATTTCTTGTGTTTTGGTGGGTTTTCTTCATTTTCTCAAACCAGACCCTATAGTGTTAAGTCAGACAAAACTCTCTTGGGTGTCAATAGGAGCTTTGTCAATGCAAACACTCCATCACAGACTTCAGGTTTTATACCACATGATGATAAATTTCAGTAGCCTCACTGAAACTTCAGAATTATTTGCACATGCTTTCATAAAAGTGAAGTTTCAAGGAGGGCTTGAGCCTTGGAAAAAATCCTACCACAACAAACAGAAAAAAGTATCCATGGTGCAGGAAAAAAATCTGTGAAGGACGGTCTAGTGTTCTACAGAACACTTTGCCTGAAGTTTCTTCATAATAATTTGATAATTTTTTTTGTTGCTTTTCTCAACATGCATACTGATCTTTATCTGGAAAAACATCACTAAATCCAGTAATCTTTGCAGTGGATTGTTAAAATATTTGCATCTGAACTATGAAACTCCTACAATGATAAACACAGCTCTATGTTGGCATTGGCACAAATCCAGAAATTCAAAGGGCAGCGTTCTACCCAGTCACTCCTCCATGTTCCTATAGTCTCAAGTGAAAACTATCTGCATTTTCTTATTCTATTTTTCCTTCCTCCAAAACATCTGTAAGCACACTGTTTTCTACAAAATTACATAGCTATTTCACTCTGTGCATCAACAAAGAATCAGAATAAACATTCTGCTTTACTTTTTTGAAGCACGTATCACTATTCCATAGCAACTCATTCCCCATGTTAATATTTGAATAACATCAGTATGGAAAGCCCAGTGATATGTTGCTCACAAGGTCATCATCAGCAACAGGTTAATCAGCTTCCAATTTGGCACATATAATAGCCTCTGTTTCAGAACCCATATTTGTCTGATTGTATCAAGTTTTACATGTGAGGGCATTACAACTCCATCTCTGACTTGTTCCTTTGCCATTTTTTCCTGGTATCAAGTCCCAATGTTTATAAAACAAGAACAAAAGCCCTTAGTAAAACATTCAGAAATTTACATACAACTATTATAAGTCAAACCAGGAATTGGTTATGGCTAATTCTGTACTTAGATACTCAAGGGCTTTACTTGAAAATTTACTAGCAGAACATTGCCAAAAACAGGTGTGGGGGCATGGTGCTGCATTTTTACTATTGCTGATACTGTCATAATGGTTTGGGCTTCTGGGTTTATTGGTAAAGGGAGACCCTAGTGCTCTAATTTCACTGATCAGCCATTTTTTTCAAGAGAATATTTTTATTTGTAAATGCTTGATCACTTTCTTATGTGACTTTCATTGGGGTTTATAAATTAAACACAAACCCACATTTAAAATAATGACTGTTGCCTTCATCAGGGCTAGTACTTCATTTCCTGATAATCAACACAAAGTTAATAGTGACCATCCTTTGGGACAAAACAAAATTAAGGAGACATTAGCATCTGGTAAAGGAAGATTCTACATATACATGTCTCTTCCCTAATGTGAAAAACCAAGCATGTAAAGTGCTTTCCATTAATATTACAGCATCTGCCCCCGCCCCAGGAGGCCAAAGGTGTCAGCCTGGGATGGCAAACAGTACCAGGGTGCCCAGGGATTGCAGTGGGAGGCAGGCTGGATTTCAGGAGAAGTTAATACAAAAAGCAAGAACAGGAGGAGGCCAGGACTGCTGGGCACCATATGACTGCCTCTCAGGCTCTCTCTCTCATTTTCCATTGCCCTTGGACCTCTGCTAAATGCTAAAGGCATAGCTCCAGCAGCAGCAAGACCCAGCAGCAAGCGTGCCCTGAGCCTTCCTTTCACTGTAGTTACATTACCAGTCTTTCTCCCAGACACCAAATTTTGCCTCCTTCAGGTCTGCACTCCCAGAGAAATACAGCTCAAGCATCAAAGATTCTTTCTCAGCAGAATACTTTTCTACCAACATTTAAAAAAAACAAAATACCCCAAATCATTAACATTTCTAATATGCATGTAGAATAATAGATTTGTGAACAAAACAAGACAAATAAATTGAGAAGTGATACTTTAAGATGGCAGCATTTCATTCACCTATAACCCATGGATTTATTTCATTAAATAAATTATAATCTTTTTTTTAATAGTGTCTTTTAATTTCCACACTAAAAAGGAGAACACAGATCAAATACTGAACTTAATTCCCAACAGCTCCTTAAAGCTTGTTCTCAAATCTTTATCCCAATCTTTTAATCCTAGACCACATTTATGCTGAACACAGAAACAAGTTAGTAGTTTTCTCTGGCATACATCAGCTGAACAGTAGCTGTATCAAATCTCAGTATCTCAGTTTAGCAGGAATTGTAATAGAGTAACTCAAAGCAGATACTGTTGTTGAGAGGAAGGATCTGGATAAATCTCTGATCTGAAATGAGTCCTTCCCAACAGTACACAGTAACATCAAGAAACTCTTAAAAGACAGTATAGAGAGCTGTACAATATTTTCTATTAGTAGATATAAACACAGCCACAGGTGAATGTGAACTGAATTAACTTCAAGGCATTCCTTTAAAGGGGCACGCTGGAAAAAGCAGGAGTTGAGAGACCTGCAATATTCCACTGCTAGATGATATTTCAATCTAAACTGTCACCACTATATAGGAACAGTCATCTGCACTACTAGAATAAGAATATGGTAACTTTTATAATATATGATAAATAATGGTAATATATAATGTTAAATATTCCAATAAAATTTAAAATAAAGATCTTAAGAAACTTGAACCCATAATGAAATTTTAAAACATTATTTTGCTCTATGATAGGGTTGAGAACCATTAACATCCCTTTTTTAGGAACACGAAGAGATCAGCATAGTGACAACCTGAAATCTCTACATAGCTCTTACCCTTTTTTCCCCTTAAAAACAATGTTAAAACAGACATCACAAGATAGGTTGACTCAAAAAAACCCTTGAAAACTACTGGTCCTTAACTTGAGCACACTCAGTTGTCCTTTATCTCCAACATTCCCTCTACAGAAACAGGCTTTAGAACCTACCCTTGGTAGTTATTACTTTAATACCTTGAAAATAAATGAGCCATACTGACAGGACACTGAAACAGAAACTGCATGTCCTCCTTCTGTGCTGCACTGAGTTTATAAAAAAAAAAAAAAAAAAAATCATCGTGAGCACCATACACTTACTGTTCATGCCAAACCAGGTAAAAATGAATAGTAATCACGTACCAAGGTGACAGTTTAGAGGACACCAGAACCTCCAGTATTACTTGCTACAAGATTGCCTGCGTTTTTAAGGTGGGTTCATTACTATTCACGCCATGTGCCCTTCAAAGATATTAGCCATCATCCCAAGTGTTCTTTTGGGTAAGGCAGGACTGGTGCTGACAGCTGAGGGATTTAACATCAACTATTTCAGGATTGTAATACCTCTCTATATGGATTTAATGCAATCTTGACATCAGTATAAGTACAGCAACACCCATAGTGTTCTACTGATAACTGTTCATGGGAATTTCCAGGAATTTAAAGCTCAGCTGTGAGAATTTGAACAAAAATTTGACATAAAGTCAAAAAGCAATACTCTGTATGAACTGTAACCTAGCTAGCTCAGTCTTATTTCAGAGGTTATATTCTATATGCATGTTTACATTTAGTAGGTACAGAGGACTCCCTGCCCTCCTAAACTGTTTCTGACCAACCAGAATCTGCCCAAACCACATTTATACATGGTGATTCTTAATTCTTGAAAACAAAGCTACTTTTACTAAACTTTTGTACTCCTGAATCATAATGTGAAAAGTTCCCAGCCCTCCAAGAAAGTATGTGGGCTCAAGTCCTAGTGTGCTGAATACCATGCAAGTATATAATGAGACATACTCTCTAACACAAAGTTTGTAATCTAATAGTCTGATCACTGGTGAGATACAATAAAGTCCTGGCAGCTAAGAAGCATTTCTGGATAACCAGTGCAGTGCCTGTGCTAAGCAATGGCATTACTATGAAATGTCATTAGATTGCACCCAAACTCACCTTTTACTTGTCTCTAAATGCATCTTGCTTTTGTATAGTGATTCGTATCTGTGGTCTTCTAATGACAACATGCATCCTGAAACTCTGCAAAGACTTTCTGTACGTTTATTCACCAAAGAGTAGGCGTCAACATGTTTTCAATTTCTTTAAGAATTCGTAAGTACAAGTCCCTTAAGCATCATGACTGCAGGAACAGCTAGACCATATTCAGCATTTAGGAGAGAAATTTCAAGGCAGTTATCACTTGGATTTTAGAGGGGTTTTGGGGTAAAAATTTTTGGAACCTAATTATGTTTTTCTTCTCCTGGGGACCTTCATTGAAAGCTATAGTAGTAATTTGTTTTAAAAGCAAACATGTGGAGATCCCATGGAAAAGTAGAAGTTTGTTTAATACTTCTATATATTTACATCACTTAAGATACATTAAATGAGGCTTTTTAACTTTTTTTCAGAAAAAATTAGAGGCAAATTGTTTTCTGGAGTGCAAATTATTCCCGTCTCTCTGACGACTTCAGCTCTCCACTGATCTCAGCAGCCCTTCAGCTAGCAGTGCCTGCTCTCCACCACAGAGACAGCCCTCTTGCTTCCTCAGTACAGAGTCCATACCCTCTCCTTACAAAAAACTTTTCAGGTACCTAAATGCAAAACGGAGTTAAAGTAATTCCATCCCTCACATTAGTGAAAATGGACTATTTAGGAATTATTATTATTATTATTATTATTATTATTATTATTATTATATTTAAAGACTAGTAATAATTATTAGCCTTTAAAAAAAAAATCCCCCAAGAATCAATGACTGAGTTTATGCATACCCCAAGGTAATGACTAGCTCTAGGCACCTTCCTTCAGGCCTGTAGAAGGTTCCTTCCACTGAGCAGAATCCCATCCCATCACGCTGCTCTGTGTCTCAGATTTAACAATACATACTGTGTATGCAGCTACTGCATAAAATAAAATGTGCACCTTTTCAGCGTACATTTTACAAAGGTCAGGCAAAACACAACAGAAATGACTGTTCCATCAGTCCCACAACAGAGCAATGCTTCCCTAGGCTGCTATCATATTATGTTCTGCAGGCAGTGTCTGATTTAGCATTCAGTTTCAAATTAAGTAGATTAAATCAAGTATAAATAAAATTGTGAAACTGGAAAGAGAAGTACAAAGCATATTTCTTAAAGTTGGCTGTACCTGTTCCTGGCCCAACAGGGAAAAGATTTAATCTCCTTTTCAAGTAAATCCTGGAGGGATATAATTACACATAATTTGTAATGAATTACAGGAAACTGAACAATACTTTAATATTGCATCATGATTTTTTATTCCTCAGCAATTACTTTCAAAGAGAATGATTTTGCAGTCCTTGGAAACCAAAGTTGCCAGCTAGCCACTACACAACTGGATTTAAAAATTTTCCTCATTGGGTAAAACCAGCCTGATACAAACAGGTAGTAGCCATGCCATTTTGCTGGCTGGATGCTTTAGGAATAAGGAGGCCAGTCAGAAAAGCCACAGGTGAGCTGGCTTGTGCTGATTCAGCAGTGCCAGAGGGAAGAGAGCTGAAGAAGCCTCATCTTCCTCTAAGTATGGCTCATATCAGAGTCCCATCAATACACCAGCTTCACAGCACTGCTGGATTGCAAGTGTATGAAAGCCAGAAAGCAATCAAAATATCAATTCACTTCTTTTCATCTTAGAAGCTGATGAAAAGAGAATTCAAGGCAAGATGATCAACATGGAAAACCAGCTTTAAGAGTATTTCATTTTGTAAACAGGAAATATTTCTTTTCACCTCAGATATGACAAAGATCAGACAAGAAGTAACTTTGCCTCTGTAAATGAGGTTTTATTTAGCATGGCAGGCATGGTATTCAGAGGTGTGAAGCACAAAACTCGAAGTCAGGAAGAGTGTAGTCATTCAGCACCAAGAAAACATCCTGAAAAAGTATCAGACAAGGATGTTTATGATACCAGGTTCATGGTTTTATTTTTATGGGGAGAATGCTAGTGTAAGAACTGATTTCTAGGCTTTATGGAATTTACTCAATCAGTTCTGCAGTTCTCCATTAGAAAACAGAACCTCTATGCTACTGCCACCTCCCCACCCCCCAGCTGTTACCAAGAAAAATTAAGGTTTAGTGACATAGATGTAAACAGCTTTGGGCTTCAACTTCTTGAACTTACACAGTGCAAAGGAACTTCTCCTCAACAGAGAAAACTGACATAATTTGCACTAAAAGTTGGTGATGTTGAGGAGGCTCAGGTCTTTGAGGATTTAATCACACAGATCTCCAGTATGAAGAAATGCTGGATTTTTACTTTTTGTGTTTTCCTGTGTTATATTTCATTGGTGGAAAATCACTTACCTAGCAGTGCTTTTCCCACCAAGAGGTCATGTATCAATTCAAGTTTCAAAAAGGTCTTATTTTTTTAATGTCCCATTGTTAAGATAATCTTCTTTAATATAATCATCTACCATATATGTATGACCTTTATGAAGAGTACTAGTCCATAAAGAGATTTCTGTTCAATGCATAGATCATAAAACAATGAAATGTCAGTGATCGTTTTTCAAGAAAGGTGAAGTCTTTTATAATACAGCCAAACAGTGTTCCATACACAATGGAATAATCTTTTCATTATCTTTGTATGAAGGATACTGACATCTTCTCATTTTACTCGTTGAATCCTGACATTAAAAAAAAAAAAAAAAATCTAAAAACTTTCTTACATATAATCATCCTTTGATGAAGCACTTCCTTTTAAGCTCCATTCTGTATGTTTGGCTTGTGTTTCATTTGGCATAGTTATACTATGTATTACAATTATGTATGTGAATAATCTCACTTAAATTCAATGAACCAACCCAAACATTCCCTGCACTTGCAATCAAATCCCTGATTTGGAACAATGCAGATAATTTTGCCCTCTCTTAAGAGTGAGCCCTGCACTTGTGAAACTGGAACCAGAAGCAAACCTTTAAAAGGTTTAAAATAATTACACAACATTTTCTGAAGAGTCTGTATTACAAATAAAAACTACATATTAATAAATTAATTTTTATTCTCCTGTCTTTCCTTCTGAGCTGGAAGTCACTTGTTATGGAGCTTTTTTCCTACAACAAAACATTTAGATGTCCAAATGATTTGCAAATTTTTCAGCTGCGCCCTCTTCTTTTGCACCGACTTGCACCTTGGCCCAATGATTTCAATAAGACCCTCTAAATCTTGGAAGGCTCCCCAGAATGATGTTTCAGTTAGGTATGGGGAGAGGTTTTATACAATTATGGAATGCCTTAGGGGACCTTTGTTTGTTTTTGTTTGGGGAGTTGTGGTTTGGGGTGCTTTTTTTTTTTTTTTTTTTGATTGGTTGGTTTGGGTTCTTTAGTTACTTTCTTTCTTCTTGACAGTTTTCAGCTGGCAGTATTAGTTTCCCTTGTGAAGAAACTGTTAGATCTTTTATCTTTAGCCTAGAAATTGTTCAAGTTTTGTTTCATTCTTGTCATAATTTCAAGTATTCTTCAAGTATCTGCATCTTTCATCCAGGCAAAATCTGAATTTCAGACCAAGCATATAATAGCTCAAAACTTTTATTATCAAGAACAGCTATTTTTCCTCTGCAAATCAAGAAGAAGTTGAAAATAATATCACACCAATTACTTATTTCCTTGCAGATCATCCTTGAAATGAAGAAGGATAGAGCATGATACAAGAAAAGCAAGCAAATAAATAAACCCCTAGAATAATTGCATTTTATTCTACCAGTTGTCCGTATCACCTTGAAAAGCAGTGAGAGTTCATCACAGAGCTGATACATTTCCATAGACTCAGCTGCTTCCTGCTATCAGCTTTTGTAGTGCTACAGCAACAAAGTAGAAGCATTAATGTTCATAGATGAACTGGATATGGAGGACCCTTTCAATGCAAAAATGGTATTAAATTATGAAGAAACATATTCATTTTCAAAAAGCTTTGATCTTTACTGTATGTTCTACCATTCTTGTAAACATTAGCCAGTATACTTTTCAGATATAGTCCCTGTTATATTTCAGAATTACCTTTAAGCTGCAGTATTTTATATCTCCTTTTATACAGTATTCTATGGTCTGTGCTGACATTTAGCAGACATTCTTACTGCAAAGGGTGGTCATTTTAATTGTATTGGATCAACTGCAATAACAGAACTATTCAAAATTTGACTGCAGGTGCCAAGTGGCATCTTGGTTCCTTAAGATCCAAACTTGTTCTGTAACTTAGAGATGATTAGTTTGCAAAGATGATACACAATGGAAGTAGTTGCTCACAACTGCAAATTATTTAAGGTTTTCCTAACCTCTGGCATGTTATTTCATTGCCCACTTTACACTAATTAATCATGAAAGCTGAGATTTGTGTAGTAATGAAAATAAAATTTAAAATACTTTCCAGCAGTGTAACACACAGACATAAAGCAAGCCATGTCAAAATATCACACAGGAAAATAGAGAACATTTTTCCAGGAATATAAGGAAAAAAAAAAAAAAAGCCAGCAACAAAATACCTATTTTTGCATAAGACTACTATGGCAAGGGTTCATGCCTTGAGCTGTGAACAAAGACAGAAAGCCAGTGAGACCACTGCACAGCTTTGTATACCCTCTGGGGAAATAAAGGGATTACTCCACCATAATGCCATCTGGGAAAGAAAGAACTCTGCCCTCAGTTTATGCAGACACCTATCTGGAAGCAGGTTGCATGCTCTGAAGACTTTCTTCTGGACGTCCCTGGAGGGGATTTTGTCATCCAGGCAAACCATATTTCTTAGGTGTTTCACTCAGCTACACTGTGTTCACTACAGGCCAGCACCATCAAAAGACAATGTCCAACAACCAGGTGTCACAAATGCAAGAGAAAGAACACCAAACCAAGTGTTACTATCTATGCACCCTGTCCAAGGCAGTTTATACCCTAAGCTTTTACTTCTCCATAAATAGGAAAAACACACTGGCAAAAGATACTTACATGGATTTTGATTCCTTTTTAAAGATTTGAAAACTTGACAATTCCAACTATGCTCACTCACTCCATTCTCCTTCTCAAGCTAGGGTAGCTATTTTCTTGGGAAATACTTGTGAAATTCTCCCACACAAAGCAAAATTTAAATGTGTATTTTTTTAAAATAGTATTACTAGTCAGATCTACAGAGTAGACATGACCTAGTTTCTTAGCACTCCGCCAAAAAAACCTCACATTTGAAGTATTTATTATTCAATCCCTGTTATACAAAAGTATATCGTACACAAAAGCAGTATTTTTAAGCAGAAGGGTTGGGGGCTTTAGGGGGAGTTTTTTGGTTGTTCCCACAAACACCCTGTGTCTGCATTGTTGATAGCATGATGGACCCCAGAACTGTCGTGATGTGCTTAATATAAATCTATCAATAATACATATTGGTGGAGTACTGAGTATACCCCATGATAACTCATATTCAGCACTTTAAACAACCTCTGCACATCAAGTGGATTTGTTTCACTTACATAGAGAAAAGGTGTAAAGATTTCTTCATACCAGCATGGAGGGCATATGAACCAATGAAAAAAAGTTCTGTCAAATGTGTCTTGCCTACGTCTGGATGTAACTTAAACTAGGAATGTGCTCTGGGTTGTGGTATGCACATTAGAAATGCATGCCATTATGTTTAATTCAAGAGGAAGCTTGAAGAACATGCAACTGAAAAGATGCTTTAGATAAGCTGTGGGGAAGAACCATGATTCCAAACCTGTGAAATGCTACCTAGCTGCAAGTTTTTATTCATTATCCACCTCTTACATGCGAAAGAATAATCAGAAAGGCTTGGACACTCATTTGAAATGCTGAACAGCACAGTACATGCCAGTGTGGCGGTACCATTCACTATACATTGTCTCAGAGGTTGCTGTGGACCTTTGCCAGGGTACACTTTACACACAGAATACCACAATCTATATCAGAAAGTTTGGCTCAAACTAAATTTTTACATTTTATTTTGTAAATGTAAAATATCTTTTTTTGCCTCTTAAGAAGACCAGTTATTTACACAATTTAAATAGGTAGGAGAAGAGCAGTATGGATTATAGGCTCTGCAGTGGCTCTGCCATCTGGCTTGGTTCCAGGCAGGTTTAGATATCACTATTCATTTGATTTTGCACTCAAATAAACCCAACTTTACTTGGCTTGAGACAAAGTCTGGTAGTAAGGAAGTTCAGAGAATCATTACTCACTCCAAGAGGGACGTTGAGGTACCAGAGAAGGGCAATGAAGCTGATGAAAGGTCTAGAGAAGAAGTTTTACAAGGAATGGCTGATGGAACTGGGTTGTTTAGTCTGAAGAGGAGACATGGGGGGGATGCTGTTGCTCTTTACAGCTACCTGAAAGAAGGTTGTAGGCAGGTGGGGGTAGGTCCCTTCTCCCAGATAGCTAACAACAGGACAAGAAACAGCCTCAAGTTAGGCCAGGAGAGGTTTAGATTGGATATTTAGAAAAACTTCTTCACTGAAAGGGTGGTCAAGCACTGGAACAGGCTGCCTGGGGAGGTGGTGGAATCACCATCCCTGAAGGTATTTAAAAAACATGTAGATGTGGTGCTTAATGACATGGTTTGGTGTTGGACTTGGCAGTCCTGGGTTAATGGTTGGACTTGATGATCTCAAAGATCATTTCCATCCTAAATGATTTTATGATTATGTGTTACAATGCCACTAATACATCCATTCTGAAAGACTGGAGTGGAATTTGAACAATATACTGGCACTGGCTTGCTCCTCTGGACAGAAGCAAATGCCTTTATGGTACCACTGGAAGAAAACCACAAAGCACCTCAGTGGTGGTGTCAGAGGCCAAGAACCCCAACCAGACGTTGTGACATAAGTTACAGCATTATATGTCCACTCTTGCAGAACTCAAGCAGTGATGCAAACATCAGATTTTTACTAACATTTTCAGAAGAGAGCTGCCAAAGTACATAGATACTTTAATACACTGCATGAATTTCTGCTTACACTGACAGACCTACTTACTCAAATAAGTCACCTTACAACATTCCTCTGAAAGCAGATACATAAGAAAAAGCTAATATTTGCCAAATGCTCCAGGATGTCACAGGACATCACAATAAGCTTTATTACTTATTATCAAACATAAATCCCTCATTAAAACATATTATATAGTAATTTAAATAAGACACACTTGTTGTCAGAGTCCTAAGCACTCACTGGCCATTAGCAATCAAGATTCTGAAGAGCTGAGCATCTTAGAAAATTTCACCACTATTTTATCAATGACAATCCCTTGCTTTAGGCATCTAGGTGAAAATGATCAGCTTATTTCTACAAATAAGGTTTCTCAACTGAAGAGGAAATGTATGTTTCTGAACAAAAGCAATATTCCCACAAAAAAAAGAGAACTGTATTTTGCTAATTTTTCCATCTAATTAAGTATGTATTTGTTTTAATTCATTTTTTGTTATAAAGAAAAGTCAAAGGTGGAATAAGACAAAAAAAATTGCTACTCCAAATCATGAAAAAAGATCCCAAACTCTCCGAAAATGAAACGGTATGACAAAGAAGTATTGTGCACACCAGAGTTTGATACAGGTGACAATGAATACAATGGCTCCAAAATTTTTCTTTTTTACTAATAAAAAAGATCAAGAATCTTTTTTTCTTTTCTACTAATACAAAAGTGCAAGAATCAAAATGATGGCTGGACTGACTAGGAAGAACTGGAAAAATGAGAACCAAGATGAGACCTACTTAGATGTAAACTTCCATTTGCAGATTTAGAGCATTTATAATCTGGAAATTGAGCAATGATGAAAGCATTTCAGCTTTAATTGAGTACCATAACATTGACACAATTCATTAATCCTGAATGTTGGCATTACTTAACATTCTTTTCTGCAATAAACCTTTTAAACTTGAATTATTTAGCTCAGTTCTTAGTGACTGTAAGTTTTCCTACTTTCTCTATTTTTTTCTTTAAATTCGGAGAGGTCAAATACCTAGAGAAATATCACTGTGGAAAAGGCATCTATATTTCTGGCAAAACACAAAACCAAAAGCAATAAATCTTTCTTTGTTCACAGTCTCAGCCGCCATCAATCTCTGATTATTATGTTAAACATCTCTGTAGATGTATACTTTTTCTGAACAGCCTCTACTGAGACCAAACTTTTAAAGGGCTTTATAAATAGTGCAGCTGTGTAATTTTGTTTCGTTTCCAATAAATATCCAACCACCCTCATCTGACTCCCTGGACATATGGTATAGCCATCTGTAATAAAAACAATTTACCCCACTACAATGACTGATATGGAGAGTTCTATGGTGGGAATAAATGGTTAATTGGAAATAAATTATTTGATAACCAGTATCCAAATCAAATGGCTGTGAAGTTCCTGTCCTGGGAATCTGAAATATATTTTTGAAAAAGAAGGCCTTGGGGCAACAGTCAATGGAAATGATGTCAAATCTGTATGCTTCTCTCTGATGGTAGCCTTTAAGCCCTTGGACTTTGCCTTTGTATTAGCACTAAAGAAAAAACTAAATCATAGCACTTCAAGCAATCTATATTTAGCCTTAAGAATCCCTCCATATTTCTGTGTTCATAGTCCAGTAGTACCACAAAAGGCCCAGTAACAGCTAATTCCCTCTGTAACCCTGTTCTGACAAGTCTATAAATTCTTCATAATTCTTTATAAGTCTTACGTAAGGGAAATGTAGCTCTTTATAATTCTTACACAAGTCTTTAGAATTGAGGAAGCCAGAAGTAGGAGAGTAAGCTTTCATTGCATAGAAACCAAAACTGAAACAAAGGGAGTAGCAGGTGAGAACACCTGGGGCTAATGGTGCCAGTAATGCAAATGCAAAGAGCAGGCAGGAAAGGAGACTTTGGAAGAAAAATGTACTTACCTTGTATATAAAATGATACATCTGGATTTTTCCAGTAACACAGAAACTTTCCAGCTGAAAATCAGCCTGCTTTGTGGTGTTCAGCTTTTAAAAGTTGCACATGTTAATCTTGCAAAGTCCAAAACACCTCTGTTAAAACTAATAAGGCAACCCATTGGTGTAAGATGACTTATCCCAGGTCACAGCTCTGCCCCCGTTTTGGTTTTGTTTGTTTGTTGTTTTTTTTAAAATGATCTAATTGACTTCATGAAGTCTGTAATAAGGATCCGAATAAGAATTCTGTACTCTTCAATTTTCCCTTCAATCTTCTTTGCCCTCATGAAATATCTCATTTTTTTGATGAGGAAGGTCAGATTCAGGGTTCCTTCTGCTAAAAGCTGCCTTTGTTGTGCCTCAGCCAGCTACACTTCCATTACTGTTTTTCTATCTGCCTGCCAGTCACCCATCTGTTGCTGGAAAACTAAGTGCAAAGTGGGCCTAGAGAACTTGTATCTAGAATCAGCTTCTTCGTAGAATCCAGACAGTAACATAAAGTTCTGAAGCGGACACAAAGGAAATTTAAAAATGTCTCTTAAAAGGAAATGTCAGAGGATTTCTTGAAAACTACCAGTAACTTTTGATATCTCATGGCCTCTGCTTATCTCAGACTCTATTACAAAAGACAACATATTTTGAAAATACGAGCTTGTAGGAACTAGTCCCTGTTTACAGCATTGCTGTTCAGCAACAAGAGGGATGTCTTAATAATAAAAATATTACTGGACATAGTAACATAATAAGGGTAACTATTTGATATAAATTTATTTTCATAACACATTTTTGGTAAGAAAGGTCTTAAATGAGGAAGCAATCTCCAAAATGCAGTTTTTTCCTACAAAAACATATTTTGAAAAACTAGAAGAAACATGTTCCTTGTACATTATAAAAGCAGCCTCGGCTCTGAAACCCACAGTAACAGAACAAAACCACAGGAGTTATAAACAACATTATAAACAACAAATACTCATAAATCTACAGGCAAATCTACAAGTACCCAAGCAAAACAGCTGTTTAAAATGTAAAGGTCTGCTGCTTTTCTGCAAAGGTTGAGGAACATGTGCAGGAATACATACTTGTGCTACAAGACAAACTCGGTTTAAAGATGATTTCTGAGGTACTAATCCCTTAAAACTTTAAAACATCTGGCTTTAAAACAGCATGAAAGTCTTTTCAGAGAAGCCAATATTCCTTAAGCTGCCCCCCTCATACGTTACTCTAGTTCTCAAAGATCTAGAAATTTTAGCTTCTGAGAATTTTACGTCATTAGTAGTTTCTAATTCTGAATGCTTAATTGGAAAATACTTGCACTTTCAAACTATTTTCCATTCTGATTTTCAATCTTCTCCCAGTGCACACATGAAGACAGAAAAATAGTTTCTCCTTTGACTCACCTTTAAAGAAGTGGCCAAGCCCATCAAAGGTGCTACTTACTGAGTGATTTATAAGGTTAGTTCTCCTTCAAAGTAGACATTTTACCCATAACTCCCACACTGAATTTTTCATAAGTGATTCTACAACATTTTGTTGATAGGTTCAGTCAACATAGATCTGTAACTGAGATTTCTGATGTCATAAACCCACATGTAGGTATGCACGCCTTAAAACCCATTAATAAAAAAATAACAACAGTAGAAAGGTACACCCACATTGAAACCAAAATCAGAGAAAAACATTTTCCTTCTACCTCTTCAGAGCTCCAGTCTTTGGACCACCATTCCGGAGGGCCAAGCCTCCATCCTTGGCATTTTAATCTATGATTAAAGGATACACATGGAGAAAATGGGAGAATTTTTTGTTATCAAATGTATTTTATCTATAACCAATATAATGCCATCCTATTTGACTGCATTCAAGAAGCATGTTGAAAAGCAACAAAAAAGGAAAGGATACCACTGCTAGAAGTAAGACACCTGTTTCATAGCTTCAGAAAAGTCAGAACTTAGTGGCTAGGACAACCAATATTTTCCAGGTGCCAGAGAGAGTAACAGACTGATTTGCTAAGCTTTAGAGCCTGACCAAAAAATAAATAAATAAATAAATAAAATGTAAGCAGGTAGAGAGGTGAGTTTAGTTCAGGAAAGTAAGATCAGGTTGACATTGACAGAAACTTCCACAGCAAATGTTTATCACAACATGAAATAAAGTAGTATTACAAAACAGGAAATAAAATTAATTTTATAGTTTTATCTTGTCTTTTTCTGCAATGTACCCCAAGTTGAATAAATAGTACATTTATAAGCTATTTTTGAATGACTGATTGTCATGGTTTAACCCCAGCCAGCAACCAAGCACCATGCAGCCGCTTGCTCACTCACGTGCACCCGGAGGGGCAGGGAGGAGAATTGGAAAGGAATGTAAAACTCAAGGGTTGAAATAAGAACTATTTAATAATTTAAACAGAATAAAACCATAATAACAATAATAACAGTTATAATGGAAAAGTGGGGAAAAGGATAAAATCCAAAGGAAAAGGGAGAAAGGAAAACAAGAGATGCACAGTACAGCTGCTCACCACCCACTGACTGATGCCCAGCCAGTCCCTGAGCTATGATCCCCCCATCTCCCA
Source organism: Falco peregrinus (assembly GCF_023634155.1). Classification (NCBI taxonomy): domain Eukaryota; kingdom Metazoa; phylum Chordata; class Aves; order Falconiformes; family Falconidae; genus Falco; species Falco peregrinus. Next base: position 63,151,094 of record NC_073739.1, read on the forward strand.
GCTCACCCCCCAAGTTTATGTACCAAGCATGACGTCCCATGGTATGGAACACCTCTCTGGCCAGTTCAGGTCACCTGTCCCGGCTGTGTCCCCTCCCAGTTTCCCGTGCCCCTCCAGCCCTCTCACTGGCAGGGCCCAAGGAACCAAAAAGTCCTTGACTCGGTATAAACATCACCCAGCAACAACTAAAACCATCAGTGCGTTATCCACATGTTCTCACATCATAGCCAAAACACCGCACTGTACTAACTACCAAGAAGAAAATTAACTCCATCCCAGCTGAAACCAGGACACTGATCATATAATATTTCAAGTTATGCATTGCATGTACTACAGGTGCAAGAAAATGGGTCAGTATATGGGCTTGCCTTTTTTCCCATGAAGAAGCACACAGTACCCTGGTCTGTGTCCTAGTGCTTTGTTGCTGTCTCCTCTCAGTGGCTGGACTACAGCTTTTCAGCTTCACGAGGGGAAAGTCATCATGCCTGTCTTCCAAAAGGCGCTCTCAGGAGAAACAGAAGGCATCCAAAGCAAGACATGCACAATCACCAGGATGAGGGCATTTTCAGACACATGATGAATCTGCTGGAACAGAAATGCACAGGTCCATCCAGAGACAGGAATCACTGCAGCTACATCCACCGCTGCTGCTCCTGGCCTTCCTCCCACCCCGGCACTAGCAGCAGAATAGCTGGGACATAAGTTACCCTGCACTGCTCCAGCACAAGTTGGCACCCTTTCCCCATTAAGGAAGGGTTGAACCAGTTAACTACATGAGGTTACAGCAATAATAATTATGTGCTAAGCACTGTGACACTGTGAAGAACATGCTGCAGTGGATTGTTCTGCCACAGATCCTCTCACTGACCAGCCAAACAGCAGTTGGAAGGACAGAAGCAGTTGTATAGTTGGAAATGGATGTTCTCCTTCCTCACAAATTGTGAAATCATTTTCATCTCCTACATGTGACTGCCCTCCTGCAGGTTTCATGAACAGATAAAAATGAAACGTGGAGATTTCTGTGTGGCATCTACTCTGTCTCAGCTCATTTCCATATGCAGAATATGGGGCACATTTTATGGTTCTCAGTAACTCACCCTGGATCACCAATCTTACAAAATACTGCTGGTAGGAATGTCAGGCCCACTTCATTGCTCCAAGATAGTTAAGTTTAGACTGATGCGCTAATAATGCCTGCCTGTCTGTGACATCTTACGGGCTGTTAAAGGACAGTTCTTGCATTCTGCTCACTTAGGGACATCCAAAGTCTGCATTCAAAACAAATTATATGAAATCAGCTGGGATCAGGTAATGCAAATTGGTTGTATTTTAAGACAAGTCTATGAAATCCATGAGTTTCCACGTAGGAAAAATTCTCCAATAATAGCAAAGTGACTGAGTGGCACCCTTGTGATTTAATTTTTATTTCAACGTCTCACTGACATTTATTTTTAGAACATGCTTTCATTTCAAGTGCCACTACTGCCATATAAAACTGAAGCACAGAACACATTGTTCATAACCGCCTCATACAGAGTTTTATGTGTATACATAAATTTATCTGATTTGTTTCATTTTGCACGGGGCTCTGGAGGTGGAGGTACAAAATATGGATCATTTACTTACTTTGTTTTGCCAGCTCATCTGCCTCCTTGCTTATTATCCTGAGCCATGATGATGACTGATGGCATGATTACTAGGAGTGCTTCAGTTCCTGGGAAAAACAGCTTTTTGCTCAATGTTTACAAAGGTGAAAACACAGGGGAAGGAGCTGAGTTATTATATATATATATTATTCAGGTGTAATTTATATGTAACATAAAACAAAAAGAAATTTTAGAAGTCATCTATGCTGATTTCCTGTTGAGAATCCTCCAACAAACCCCCTTTTTAGGCCAGCAGGACTCATAACACACTTAATTCTGTGCATACTGGGTCTTTCCTGGATCTAAAACTGGAAAAGGGGTATTTATCATTAAATTCTTCTTTAGGTGTTTCTGTCCAGTGTAGGCAGCACTTGGTTTCACAATGCTATAGGTTAATAATGTTGCTTGTACCTACATCATAGCTAATAACTTGGCCATGATGTTTTACCTTCAACACATATGTAGCTTGAGATGGCATTGCTGACATGGAAAGCTGGCCAACAGGTACAGTAAGCAAGCACATAACCAGTGGATGATTTCTGAAGACAGCTTTGACATCACTCCTTCTTATCAACTAAACATTACAAAAGCTAGGTGAACGTTACCTCTATCCACAACTGACTTATTCTATTCAGTATTCAAACAAAAATTAAAGCACATATTGGTACAGCTGGCTCACTTGACCAAACCTGATTTCTTACTACAGAAAAGCGTTTAGCTGAAGACATCATAAGAAGACAGATGGTCTTGCAAGCTCTGCAAAGCCAACAGGTCTTTCTATTAATAAGTCAACGACAGAAGCTATGAAAATTAATTTACCTACTGATAGTTTTATCTCTATTAAAGGTGAAATCTTGACAACTGCTACTAAATCTACTTATACCAGACACTGTGTGTTTGATGGAAGTTCAAGACAAGGAAGACAAGTGCTGCATTTCAAAAACTCAATAGGTAATGAAGGTCCAGTGTGATTAGTAAAAACTTCAAATTAAACATATGAACCAGTGACATTCTTAATCAGTTTCCACAGAGCACAGTTTTGAAGTAGAAGGCTGCTCAGTCTGTGAGAAGAAGACACCTATGCAGAGTAACTCAAGGCAAACAGACATACAAAACACTTTAGTATTCATTCTAAGCACAATCACAACTACAATCACCTTGATCTGTATGGTCAAGTTATCTATGCTAAGGACAGGACTTCAGCACTTCAGGTGCTGTGCCTCATTAACAATGCTGTGATGGTTGCCAGCCATGGCTCTAGCAGCAGCTGTATAAAGGAATTCATCTCATGAAAGTGAGCAAAAAAGGCGAGGAAGAAGACCTATACTGGCTGTATGTAGGGAGATGTGAAGCTCAGTCATCCCCTAGCCCAACACTGCTCAGCACCACTTTTATTATCTACAATTAGCAAGGGGTCAATAACAGAGGAGTATAATACATAGGTGTTATTCACTATAAGGGTGTACGAGCAAGTAGGATTATAAGAGAAACAGTAAATCTGCAGTCCCCTCGGTGGCTTTAGAAGGAAGTTGGAGAATAAAACCTGGCATTTTGAAAATAAGAAGACTGTCAGGCCGTATTTTCATTTGTTACTGCAGCAGCTTACGACCAGAACCTCCTGGCAGATTATCTGCGTACCCTTCAGGCCATGATGAAAGCATCAGTTTTACTTCTTTTTTTTTGCACAAATTCCTTTGTCCTGGTCTGAAAGCTTTCTATTTTTTTTCCTCTCTTTTTTCCTTTTTTTTTTTTTTTTGGTTGATTTAAAGAATCAGTCACCAATATTCAGGCGAGCGGAGGCTATCTTTATTCAGCAGCACTGGGTGCATGGGGGATCGCTCCACCAAAGTCATGCACACCGAGGGGACTTTTCAGTCCTTCCTTTATACAAGCAACTCATACCTATTCATTAACTTTCCAGGAAATCGTTTACATATTCATTACAATTCTGAGAATTCATTTACATATCTCGAGCCTGCGCAATGTCCTTGAGGAGTTGTCTCTGCGCAGACTCTATTCCTCAGCTGCCATGTTTAAAGTCTTCATCTTCACCATGCTGCATGTACAACAGGGATCTAAGACAAAATGTCCCTTCTAAAGATAACCAACCCAAGGACTTAGCAGTCTGTACCTCTGTCACATTGACAATAAGGGTCCTTGGACATTTCCCAAGTTTTAGCTAAACATAGGTGCATCATCCTTTAGATAAGTGGTACAGCATTCACTATTCATTCCCCCCTTTTCTAACAGCTATTGTAAATTCTTTTACAACATCAGAAAATCATCATATCTTATGATCATTCTTCGACAGCACCAAACAAAACATTGAAGTAATATACATATTAATCCTAAAACTATTACAATAAGTATTATAATTAGTAATATCATGTAAAATCTGAACCTTGTTCCATATCTTATGGATGTCTGTTTCATTTTGATTACTTTGGTCTACGTATACACAACAACTCTGATTTATTATCATGCTATAACCTTGTAATTGGGTGCTATTACAAAAATCTATTACTGTTGTATTTCCAATTTGATCCACATTCCAATTTCCCATTCATCAGATTGGGAACAAGTATTTTGCCCTGGGTTTCCAGGACATGCTCCTCCTGTCTTGTTTCGAGCTTTCCAATGACAGTCATTATCACTTTTCATAACTACTGTGGTGGTTAGGTTTAATATTTGTAAATCAAATCTGGGACCCAGCTCATATGTTTTATTATCAAATAGGCAATATCCTCCACCATCATTTGGCCTTTTCCAAAAGTCTGGCCATGTAGGTCGTTTGCCATCTAGATAATTCCAGTTTTGGGAGGCCACCCCATACAGGGGTGTTATCGGGCCTCCCTGAGGAAGAGAGGTACATATCCAGCATTCCTTAGCTTTCGTGGCATTAACAATTCTTTGCAGTGTTTGAAGACAGGTATTGTTTATCCATGCTTCAGTTTCTAAAATCTCTACAATTATTACAATTAAGATCAGAATAACTCTACACAAATATCCCTGATCCTTTTGACAGTCCATTGTGTTTCTAGAAATTATTACATGGTTATAATAAATTTTAAATCCCTGAACAAATGTTCATGCATCATAATATTTACTGAAGAGTTGCACAATTTATGATCTTCCTATTTGGAAGCACTGTTCTTTAGATTTTGGTCTTTGTTATCATAAGTTAGATAAGCTTCTGCCCTACACGTCCAAACACTGATATTTCTAAGCATTAATTCTACATCTTTAAGTTTCTAAAGGTTATAAACAGGAAGAAATGGGGCTGGTAGGTTTGAAATCAGCTGAAGAACAGGGGACAGCTGACTTTCCTTGACAGGAGTCAAAGAAGATGCAGTTTGCAGAAGTTGTAAAAATAAGCAGCTCAAAATCTAAGAAGTTAACAGCATTAAAATTTTTCCAGTTTGTATATCTATAGAGCTTGTTCCATGAATATCTGAACAATGATGTTGGAAATGGGCTTAATGTCTCACAGCTGAATAACTCCTGGTTGTGTCATATTAGATATATGGGGTTTTTTCTCTTCCTCAGATAAGCTTGCTCAATTCACAACCGTCACAGCCTTTGGAGAGAAAATCCTAAAGGAAAACATTTATATTTTGGTAATACTGAGGATTTAAGTGCAGAGTGTGGAATATGTTATTGTTCATTTGAGATAGATTTGAGGGTAAAGTGTAAAAAGCTTAGCAAGCAGCTAATTAAAAACTTTCTTTTGCATGCTCCATTAACCCTGCCCTGAATGCAAATAAATTTAAATTATTACGTGGATGCTTCCAGGAGCAGCAGTAGCCAGGGTGGAGCTAACACCATCTTCTCTGGCTATAGGCTCTCCTTCCACCTCCTCCTGCCTTCTCCCTCAGGGAAGCAGGGTTAGTCCCCAGTGCCACCCACTCCTGACTATCATCTCCTCCCTTTCTTTATTGCATTTTCCCCAACAGAGCAAAGCCTAAGCTGGGTCCTGCCTTAAAGCAGGAAAGTAAGATTGTTGGATCAAACCTTGGAGAAAACTCTCCAAACACAGCTGAAACATAATGAAGCATTATTAATAAAAACCCAGAATTATGACAGGAATATTTAGGTCAATAGTTTTAGTAAATGGTGAGAGAACTTTTAAGTACCCTTTTCTTCATCACAGCTGAAGTAATTCTGACAATTGTCAGGACAGATTTATCTCCTTAGATATACAGTATGGATTAACTTTCAAGTACATTATCCATTTTATTAAGTTATAATTTTTTCCCATATCAGCAAAATGGATTGTATAACTGCAAATAAAAAAATACTTTCTAAACTAAAATATTTCTGATAAGCCACCATCTCATCCACTCAGCCTAATTAACTACTTCAGTTCACTTGCATCAAGTCTGATTCATGTTTGTGTTTTGCAGTGGCAAACACACAATCAATCCTGCTAATGCAAATGAACTTATGCCAATAAGTGCTGCCCAGTGACATATACTACAGTCTTTAAACCCACAGCACATACTGGGATGGTTTGGGGAAATGGGTTCCTCACCACAGAGGTAAATTTTCCAGGAGCTCAGGGCTGTGCTGCTCCAGGATGCACTCTAAACTTAAGAGCACTCTTAAAAACACAGACTAACAAGTCAACATTTTTTTTTTCACATCAAATTATTTAAGGGAGAGAACGGCATCATGGCAAGGAAGTATTGGCTGGGTCAATGATGCTTTTGTAGAGGGTAATATGAGGACAACTGGCAGACTCACTGGAACACAATCCTCATCAAAACCTTGTGAAAAATTATTGCCCTCCAAACTGAACTGACCCCAAATCAGCCTCTGAAAAACATACAGTCACTCCCTGCAGCCATAGAGTAGGTTTGCAAGTAGGTCCTTGTATCTGTAGGACACCATTGTGTCTTCCTGAAGAGCAGCTCCAGAGCAGCCAGCAGGAATGCAGACCTGTGCTAAGTACTGGCAGTCTCCAGGGTAACATTTACTTGATAAATCTTAGCATCACATTTCTGTTGTTGCAGAGCAAGAGCAAGGTGCCCAGGGCCTAAGCTGCTACTCTCAGTGAAGATGATCACTGCAGCAGCAGTGATGCTGCCATCACTCTAAGGATGCACCTGGAAAAGGGTGTGCAGTGCTTTTGCTCCCTCAGCGGGATAAAGCTACACCGCTTCTCCCTCACTGTACAAGTCAGAACATGCTGCAGATGAGAAAGCAACAGCATTCTGCCTTACACAATTAATCCATCCTTAACCAACACTAACAGAAAAAGTACCACACAGTGAAGGCTAGATATCACTCAGTATTGACATTGGCAAGAAAGAATAACCTAGAGTTAATAGGAGAAAACACTAACATAAGGTGTACAAAATTAACCACTGATCATATCTATTTGATATCTTAAATTCAGTGTTCTGTTTCTGAAGCTTGCAGTAATTATTTTTCTAGATCTGCAGGCCAAGAGAAAAAGTTAGCTGAATGACAAGATTCAAAAGTGTTGACCAGAGATATTTCAAGGCCACCGGGCAATGAAAATAAACCAAAGAATCTCACACCTCTACTTCACTTTGCCAGGAAAAAGACCATTAGCCACACATGCCATAAAGAGTAATAACCATGATGAAACAACAACATTGACTAAAAGCAAAAAAAATTCACAGAAAACTGAGAAATCTGTACGTGCATACATGCACACAGGTAACACTGTAAATATATATATATATATATGTTGCCTGTAAAAGGTGGTCAAAACATAAATTGATTCCAGTATAGCACTTGCAAGAAGTTAGATATTAATGTCAGCAAATCATGCTTAACTAAACATAAAATTCATCTTAATCTAGCTCTCACAACTGAAAACTGATCACCCCAAAGCAAACTGCAAATTCATCAGCATATGTGAAAAATGGGTATGCAAATGTAATAGCTGGATAACAAACAAATGTTATTGCAGACATACCTTCCAATCATACTGGCTCTCCAAGCTGTCCAGTCTTGGAGCAGACTCTCCAGTCCAGAGTCACCAATAATGTGGCATCTGTCTGCAGTGCTTGCAGCTGGCAGTTTAAAGTACCCTTCCTCTCCCTGCCGAGACAGGTGGGTAAATAATACATTTGTCTGTGAGCAATGAAGTGTCAAGAAATGCTAGACCTCTGAACCAAACAGCTCATCCAGAGTCTGCTAGCAAAGCAACAGCAGCCAGAAGCGCACAATCATAGAGATTAGAACAATAATGCCCTATTAATTCATGCCAGCTAATTCCTCCAAAAACTCAATATCCTTGCCAGTGGTTTGCACAGTTCTCTCTCATTATTTTTATTGTTGCAGCTTTTTTCTTCACCTTTAGGGTTAGAAACACACTGAGGAAAAATAGCTTGGAACAGTAAAACCTGTCTATCTGTGGAAAACTTTCTGATCTCTCTCATAATCTTAATCTCAGTTTATGAGAAAAAAAGGTAAGGAAAGGACAAAGGATTGTCTCAATATCTTCATATTTTAAAATGATTGCTACAATTTATGTTTCTGAGCTGAACAAAAAAAAGTTATTTTTAGTGAACTGGAATTCTTCTCTGCTGATGCTTTCTACCCTTTAAACAAGCCATTTGGAAAAGACATGAGGTGTAACGGTTTCAAACACTTCCGATTTTTCTGTATTTTGTTCAGGTTTGTGGTCTATATATTTAATTTTGTTTTCACCTGTAATAACTTAATCTGCATATATATGATAGGAAACAAAATGGTGAGGTATGTCAGCAGAAATGTACCTTCAAAGTGGGGGACCCAGTGACCTAGAACATCTAACAAATTTGTTATTCAGACAATGTAGATACATTAAAGTTACAGAAAACTAAACTGAACAGAGTAAGTTAAGGTAATCATCACAAATGTAAGAAATACCTAGTGGGAAAATTCCAACTTTGATCTGAGTCAATCCTCATAAAACCAAAGACACAAGTTTCAGACAAAAGACAATTCTAACATAATATTGCATTTCAAAACAGTCTTCTGAAAAGTTAGTATAACATTTGAAAATGTCTAACAAATGCAGATGCTTGATTTCTGAAAGCAAGAAAGTTAGGAATGGTATCTCCAGAGGCACAACAAAGAACCACCACTTCTTGAATTGAAATACAGGATCAATTAACCCATAAGCAAACTGCTGAATACAACATGTTACTAGTTTCACATTAACAACAAAAATAATTCCTGTCTAACAAGAGCTGCTGGTTAGCTCTCTCTCAAAGCAATGATAAGAAGGAATGAGAACTGGTGTTTTCCAGGTTTATTTTTTCAGGAAAAGAATTTAAGTTTTGTTGCAAATAAATTCTTCCAGCATGACATAAGCTTCAATGTGTTGATGGTCAGACACACATGGAGAAAGCACCAATCTTTGCAACAGACAACTTCCTACTACCAGACTATTTGGGAATAAAAGGGGAATAGGGAAAGTGAGTGACTCCTGGATAGAGGAACAGAGGCAGATTTGGCCCCAGAAGAGATATCGCCTTTGAGAAGTAAGGAAGCAAACAGGAAACCTAACTGTGAGCAATATTTCTCTCTCTATGTACTCGGCACATTGGCTTCCCAAACACCTAGTGCATGGTAACAGAAAGGCAGGAAAAGTCCCATTTACTCGGTATTTTTGGACAAGCACTGGCTCCCAGATGTAGTTTCAGACCAGAGGAAGCTCCTGTGCTGACAGCACACCCCACCCAAGAGCCAAAGTCACACTCCTCCACTTCTGGGCTGGTTGCTCCAGGAACTCTCCCTGGCACCAAAGTCATCAGCCTTCACTGCTCCAACGGATGGCAACACAGTCTGGGATGTTAGCTGTCTCAGTGGGGGCAGGAATGTTTCCCAAGATTTGGGATTGCACCTTAAACCATACTAATCCAGAGAGGAAAATTTAGAAGGAGCATTGAAAGCACAGGGACAACAAAACCCCAGCTGGGGTCTGTCCCACCCCAGACCTTCCTGCTCCCTCCCTTGGACCAGCAGCACTGCAGGAGCAAAGCCATTTGCAACAAAACCACAGACCAATTAAATGAGCTTTCAGCTGAAGCAGGTGACAGTATGGATACACAGACAGTAAGGCAGGATCAGCCTGGCTCTTTCCCCATGCTTTTCAGCTTTATGACCTCTGTTTCCTAGACAACTGCACTGGCACCCTCACACTTTCGACTCTATTCCCCCATGCACAGCCCTGTCTTCAACATACAGAGCCAAAGTATTTGTAAGGAGGTGTACCATCTGCAGTGTTAATTTCTGTAACATCTAGATTTAGTTTGACAGTCTCACACCTACTGATTCTTTGCCAGCTGCAAACCAGAATAGATTTGACAGAGTATGACCAGAGCTCAGCAGCCCAAATGAATACAAGGGAAACACAGAGTATTCACCTCTGGCCCATACAACTCTTATTCTTAAAATTCCTCCCGTATCATATTCTGACTTCAAATAAAACAGCAGAAAAGGATTTGATCTCTGTAAGGATTTTTTTCATATATATACACCTTTGACTCACAGAATATTGTTTTTAAAAATCAAGAAAATTGTATATATCTCTATATATACATGCATGTATATATCTATATATATATATAACTCAAGCAGCTGAAATGTTTCTTCCTCTGGCTCTGGACAGCATAACAACAATTTCTTGAAGCTTTAACCTTCAAGGCATTATTTGGTATGAGAAAGCATTTTATGAAAATAGTATCTTACCAAAGCAAAAGCATTGCAGATAGTAGAAATAACATGAAGGAAAGTTACCCCACATCATAAAATAAGAGGCTGTGAAAGTAGTTCCTGCTTCAGAAAAAATTATAAGAAACAGCACTTGTGCATCCCTTGTGGCTTTCCCATAAAGTTTTGGGGCTAAATCCTGAGTCCTGCTGACCCAAACTGGTCTGTCAAAGAGACAAACTTTCATCAATCAGCTCCCATATTTCAAAAAAGCACAAGGTTTTACTTTGTGGGTTTTAAGTGGTTTAGGAAATGTGCCCAGACAAAGACCCCAAAGTCTGAATGCTTAAGCAAAATTCAACACAACCAAACTGGCTTGCAAAACAGGCCTCAAATCCCACCAGAATTTGTTGTAACAAAATTTTTTTGTGTCATGATCCAGACACAGCATGACTTCTATTCCACATTAACTGGGCCAAAGCATCACACCTACATTTTATTCTCCACATTTTAACATCCTTTTGCTTACTCCAGAAACCTCACCTTACAAAAAGAACACAGTAGTGCACCATTACTTATTTTATCTATATATAACTTACTATTTGACCAGCCCATCCCAACCTTTGCTCAGTGTGAACATTAAGTTCAACAACAACAAAGCTGATTCTGGTTCCATCCGACCTTGTATTGCCTTTTGAAATTTAGCAATCCCTTCAACCCTTTAGTCAAAATGAAGTTATTCTCATCTTAAACATCATCATCACCACTAATTAAACTAAGATCAGAACATGATATAACCTATGCAGCTGTTAATGCTGTTCACTAGACACTGCAGATTATGAACAGGATTTTCCTAAGATTTGATAACCAAAAATGAGACCAAAATCCAGTTTATTAAGGCTCTCTGCCTCCTGTTCTCACCTGCATAACATAAACCGCATCAGAATAAAGGAAGGCAGCAACAATGGTTTAGAAACTTGCAGAGCTATCTCCTTCAGATAAACACAATACTTTAAAAATAGGAGTGTCTGTAACAGGCAACCGAGGAACAGCTGTGAACCTCCCACTCAACATATGCACATACACACACTGCAATTATTACAGAAAAGCTGCAAATGGTAAGAGGTCCAAAGTGTTTACCGTTTTTTATTTTTAAAGGATTAGCCCTTGACAAGAATCATCCTATCAACGGGTTCTAGAGTATGACAAGAGCTAAACTTTCAAGCCTTCAAAAATCCTCCTGCTTATCCTTTTTAAAGAATTATATTAATACAGTGGCCCAAATAAATAACTGATGAAAAATTCCACTATCTCCAGTGAAATTTTTCAGTTGTTAGTAAATTATTTTTTTTTAAAAAAGGACATTTTATTTCTGTCTTGACTTTGTTCACAAGCACACTCAAACCACAGCATTCTCAACAAACCATTGCATCATCTTATCTCCATGAGCACTTGATATTAAGGTTTGTCATCATTACACAATCCTCTGTAATATTACTGTATTCTTGCTAAAAGCCTATCAAGAAAACCTGTTATTATGCATGAAGGTCAGCTTTTGTTCACTGAAGAAGATTAAAAATCTCCTAAAACCTTTCATGTTATCAGCATGAAGATTATTTCTCTCCTTTTACCAGCAAAAAGCCTTGCAAAGAAGAAGACTCAAAGCAACAGAAACGGAAAAGAAAAACAGATGAAGCAACTGAAGTACGGTAAAGTTGCTGCAGAAGTCTCTCAATACTAATAGAAGCTGATTTTATTTGATCCTCATGTTTGGCTCAGCAGTCAAATACACTTCATCAGTGTGAATGCCTGCTGTTACTAGATTAGTACCTTAAGATCCATACAGGTTCCAGAGCACCGGCCCCAGGAAATCTCAGTATCTGCATGGCAAAAACTGCAGGTCAACCCAAAACTGACTGAGGTGCTCTGAAGTAAGACACAGTTATGAAGAACACCACCAAGATTCACACACAGCAAGGAAAGATTTAAGAAGACTGTTTAGCAAAAGATATACTTGGAACAAATGAATTATCCATTTCCCCTTATTGACAAATGTTTGGAGGCCTAATTTTTAGTTTCAGGCATGGCAGATAAAAATGATTACAAGTTCTGCTTCTGCCTAAACAACAACAAGAGATTTGCAAATGTATAATTAGCCTTACAAGTAAAATGGATATGAAAAACTACATCCATACATTTTAAGGGCCAGAGCACAAATCAGTGGCATACAGTCAATAGGGTCTAAAGCTACCTGGTTTTATCCTTCCTTTCAGAAAGTTCAGCAGGTATAGGTGAATGTGAAAGAACAGTTTAAACTGCTTCAGGAGAGACATCAGCAATAATAAACTCCAAAGAAGGCTGTTGTAACCTTTTCATGCATTTTTACAATGTGCAAAAAGCTAGTTGGCATTCCCGTAAGTACAAATAGTCCATTCCCCCATGGAGTAAATGTATCTACCTAGGGCTGCTGTACTGCTAATGCAGAGAAACCACTACTTTTGCATCTGATTTATCTGAATTATTTCAGACTGTCCCTGTTTGGGGACCTAAGATGACCAACTCTGATGTATGCACACCTACTCTAGGGTATTTATACTTCACAAGGCTCTTTGTGCCATATTAAAAATTACACAACTTCACAGGTATTCACATACGTGAAAACCATTAATGCCCTTTAAAAGGCTGGCCAGATGCATAATTGCCAAAAGTCAAGTAAACTGTGATAGTTCTTGTTTGAATACTGCATACTGTTAAGCTTATGCTGGAAAAAAAACCTATGCAAAGAAAAACTGTTTTCAGACACACCACATACTGGTTCTAAAGCTGTACGAATACACACACATTGTCCCAGGTTTCTGCGTAGTGATTCTCTAAAAATGCAAAACAACTCAGTTTTCATTGAAGCAACCTTCTCTTCTCCCCAGTCTTCACGAACTCCTGAGTGCACAGGGGGGGAAAAAAAAAAACAAACAAAACCCTGACAACTTGTTTTAAATGTTTTGCCAAGTAAACACCATCTATTTCATCTGCGACAGCTGTAGACTCAACAGGCATCCGGCATTCATCTAGGCTTTATCAAGAAGACTGCACAAAACAGATGCCCCTGAACATTTCAGAGGCTCGCAAAATGCCCACTGTATCCTGCGGGATACTATCTTCTGTTTTCAGGTGATTGTTTTTAAGCAAGTTTCTCAAAAGCACATGCAGCTGGTGAACAGCTTACTTCACATTGCCTGATGATTTTTCTGACACAAACATTTTCCTCAGAGAAAAAACCCTCTTACTTCTACCCATCACAGCCCTCATATTTACCTCAAATATAACATCAGAATTATCAGAAGCTCGTTCTCAGCCTACTTGCTGCCTCATTAATGCTCAGTGGACTGACATTTGCAAGCAGTCCAGTAACCAAACTGCTGAAATACTGCTTTGAAAAAAATCAAGACCCACATTTTCATTGTGTGCTGAACCATATCACTAGACAGCATGGCTCAGTATCTTTTACACAGGTTTCAGTGATTTTCCACACTGCATGCAAAGAGTCTGTGCAACTGGGTGAGATAGGAAACCTCTTCTATCCTTTGTATATGTTCTGGGATCCACAAACTGCACAGTGATGCTTCAATAATTTGGGATTCACTCTGCACACTGGAGGAGGGCTGGAGCAAGGGTAGCATTACACTTAGAAACTTAGGTTGCATTTGTTGGTTTTCAGATTACATGGCTTGTCCTACCTCAGGTAACACAATGGTGTTGCAAGCACATATATGTTACGGCTCTGTATCTCTGCAATCCCTCTCATTGCTCACAGCAGGTGTTATTGCATATACTTCTAGACTAAGGATGTACACGGAAGTCACACAATTTAGACTTAAAAGAGAGACAGATATAAAATTCAGTGCCTTGCAATTTGTTCAGAAGTAAAAACCCAAAATATGATTTGTCACGTGAAACACAGAACTTGCTTTTTGTTCTGAAATACCAATTCCTGGGGTCATTACACCACTATAGAAAGAAAAGGAGTTAAAAGCCAATTGCAGAACTTTAAAACAAAAAGTATTATACATTCTGGATAGCTGAAATTATAGCAATGAATATACCTGACCTCAATAAAAGTAAAATAAAAAAAAATTAATTGCATATATACTGCATCCTACTAGCCTGTTTCAAAAAAATAATCTCAGGAAAAGCAGTTGTTTCCTTATTTATAAATGATTGAGCCAACCCAAATTCCTATGTGTTAAATCTTCATGAGACGATTTGCCATCACATACTTTTCCCGTATATGAAAAAATTACTAATTTGTGCAACAAAGTATTAGAGGAAAGTATGTATAGGTTTATACACTGCTATTTTGCAGGAACTGGTGGCGTGTGTTTTGGAGAACTTAAGCTCTGCTAACAGCCTTTATTTTAATATTAGTACAGAAGCATCACAGCAGTAGTGCAACAGAACACATGATCTGATGGATTGGCAATACCTGGGGTTAATGGCATTGCCCATATTCAGCTGTAGAGTTGAATAAAGAGGTCCAGGGTAAAGCCTCCTAATGTAAGCAAGTCCAATAAATTTATCCTAATTTACCCTTCCTGAACATCAAAAGCAATAACCCCTCAGGTATAATTGTCATTCTGTATTCAGAAACATTTCACCCCAGAAGAGAACTACTTTCCATTTATCAGTTACAGGGACAGACAACCATATCATGCTGTTAGGATGTGTTCTGCCATGATAATTATACTCAATACAGGATTATACCTCCTCCTGTGTATTACCATTAAAAATTGCCATTATCCCATTTATATTGCTTTTGTTCTTCCTTTCCTTCACGTCCCTAATCAGGAAGCTTTGTTCCAGTGGGACTCTCCTGCTACAGATAGGTTGTTCTCTGCTTATTAGTCCCAGGACTAATGCATATGTCACCGTTAACTTAGACGCACTGTAATTTGCAGTCTGCTCCAGATTATACTGATTTAACCAACAGAGGAATTTGTCTTCATACTTCTGGTATTTTTGGTAGAAATCATTTAATGCCACATCATTTTTTAGCTCTTGAGTTAGCAAAAACCTATTAATTTTTCTTTTTGTCAATTTAATGTGAAATAAAGCAAGAAACATCATCAAATGAAAAAGAGTCTTAGAGTTTTAGCTAGGCTATTTTACTACAACAGCAACAGCCCTTACTTGTGAAGTGTGACACACAGAGAAACACAACATACTATGCCTAGGAACAGCCACAAGTTCCAAGAAGAATCTGGAGCCAAAGAAAAAAGATACAAGAGCAGTACTTCAGTCTGCAGTGCCTTAATCACCACCTCTGTCACCGCAGTGAGAGTGTACCACATGGCGCGATACAACATCAAGCCCTTGATGCCGCCTAATGGGAGCCCACGATGCCCAGCACCTGCCTGTCCTGAAGGCAGAAACAATGAGTAAAATACTGAGACTGCAGCTATATAAGTAATGCATATAGTCAGAACTCCACACAAAGCCAGTATGAGTAAGCATGAAGCAGTTTTCTAATTCTTTCCACTGTTCATCCAATCCATAGGGCTTGCGTTGCTCCCATAAGAGCCTCCCACCTTAGAAGCTGAATCGTGGTTGCTCTTCAAACACCTCCCATCCAGCTCACATACACTCAAGCAGCCACAGTACAGAGCTGGATTTCTAAATTTCAGTACATTATCTGAAAACAAGATGAGCCTAAATAGAATTGACTGTACTAAAAATGAAGGGACCACACTTTATGTTATCTAGACTCCTGTTTCCTTTGCACTTTTACTAGTGAAGGCCAACTGTGGACAAGTTAGACCCATCAAGGTATTTTTAAATAGGCAGTAGTGTTGCTGAGACACCATTTTCAGTGATGCATCAGAACATCCAGGCTGCAGATTAAGAGGGCGGCAGGTGTAAAAACATCTGAATTGCCATGCTGTTGATTGAGCTTGGTCTGGCAATATTTATTAGCTCAGATACGAAGTAAGTTGAGCATAATTTATAAATTCCAGGCTCATTCAGACAGATAAGCAATACAGCTACTTCAGTGCTGTGAGGGCCCATAACAGGCTTTGTCTGAACCTACACATGCAGATCCAAACATGATGCTTCTGGCCACTTTGCTTGACTTAGGAATTCTAGATACAATAGCACATGGATATCTGTAGCAACACCAGCTCTGGTGCAACAAAGGTCATCAGTTTTGGCTTTGCATGGACTTCACCAGAGCTAAGGTGATTCTTGCAGAGCCTGTTACCCATGAGCTAGGTTCTGGGAAAGTATTAAGCAGCAGGCTGTGTCCAGCACCAGCATGGAGGCAGCAGAACCCCAGAACTGAAGTCCTGGAAACACAGTACATTAAGTAGCTCTGTTGGAGCAAGGACAGCCAGCTCCGAACCAGTCTTAGACCCCTGCTTAAGGGTCCACATGGTGTGACAGAGATTCTGCACCATTTCTCACTGTGTTCTCCAATACTGACACTATCTGTTGCTGTGGTTTAGCCTCAGCCGGTAGCTGAGCACCACGCAGCTGCTCGCTCATTCCCCTCTCACCCAGAGGGGTGGGGAGGAGAACTGGAAAGGAAGGTAGAACTCAAGGGTTGAGAGAAGAACAGATTAACAATTGAATTAAATAAGACCAAGAGAACAATAATAACAGTAACAGATATAATGAAAAGGAGGGTGAAGGGGAGACAAATGAAAACCAAAGGGAAAGGAGAAAAGAAAACACATGATGCACAACAGAACTGCTCACCACCTGCTGACTGATGCCCAGCCAGTCCTGGAGCAATGATCAGCAGCCCTGGTCAAGCCCCTCCTCTTCGGCCAGTTCCCTGTGTCTGCCTCCCCATTTCTTGTGCCCCTCCAGCCCTCCCACTGGCAAGGCCTGAATCAATCAAGAAGTCCTCAACCACACTCTTCCCACACCAAATCCAAAACACAACACCACCAAGAAGAAAATCAACAGGACATCCATGCAGTAAACTGTAATTATTCTGCTGTAGGGACCCCAAAGCAACTCAATAGAGAAAACCTAAATCAACCTATTCCTTACCCCAAGCACAAATAATTTGTCTATTCTTGACCTACATGTTGCAATTTCATTATCATGAAAGACAGACTGCAGAGAAATGGATGCCCTGGCTTAGGTGTCATTTACCTCTACTACAGTTCTTAACAGTTTCCTGCAGTGATAGTGCCTATTAGCTTATGACTATCACAGCTTTTTCACTTTAAACTGTGCCTGTCTCTTGGGTAGAGCCTCAACTAAAATGTGTCCTATTTATGGGCTCTACAGTTTGTATTAACAATTTACTGCAAAACGAAGATGAGTTAGAACTTCAATTTAATCTGGAAGATGCACACCTTGTACTTTCCTGGATTTAGGTTTGGATTTTATTACTGTAAGATTTTATTGACTTTGAAAAACAAACATAACTGTGGGCAAGGGGAAATAATACAGATTTCAGTATGATTTCTACTGAAAGAAGTGTTAAAGTAACTTTGAGTGAATTTAGTACTTGGTAGGCTGGCAACTCCAGAGATAGGATCATGCAAAACACTTTCTGAAGCAGGAGGCAAATATCTTAATGGTATTTTTTTTGTGGTTTGTTTCTTCTTAATCAAACCCATAATTCAAAACCACTTTTTCCACTGGTGATGCTTACAGTAAGGCTTTACATCTCCATTTGGGGTGTGCAAAAATGATCAAGAACAATTGTATTGTCACTTGGTGACTTACCACTGATTTGCTGCTCTTGAGCTCTGAAGCCCCAGTCCTACCTACCTTTGGTGTGAGTTCATGGTGGTTTGAAAAAATGCATTGTACTTGCTATATAAAACAGGAGGGGATCATATACAGACAGCATACTGACTCTGCCATGTAGTAACTCAATATGACATGATATCTATTGATACTGTATGAATATGGCTCTACGCACTAAATAGCTTCTCACTCCAAAGTCCTGGCAAATGTCCTTCTGAATACACTCACATGCAAGCTTCAAGCGCTTACCTCACTGGGGGATCTCTGAAAAATATAGCAATTCTGGTAACGGTCATAAAAACACAGGTGAGTGCATGTAGGTGTGCCAACATGTACTGAACAGAACATAATTACCCTGACACTATTGCTTTCCATTCTTTTATATTGATCATTTTCACAGTTTGGTATCATTCACTTATTGCCTCTGTTCCCATATCAGCTCTCATCACCTTCCTCTTTCCTTTTCTTTTGCACTCTACTTTTCCTCCAGAACTCACTTTTTCTATGCTTTTCCTTCCTAAGGCAGTCCATTTCTCTTCAGCTCCTACTGATGGTATCTTGTACTCACCTGCCTTCTGTAAGCAGGCAGTTGAAATTGTCCTACCCTGAGCTGTGCAGAGAAACCACACAGCAGAGAATATAACCCGGCTGTGTTCAAAGTCTGCTGAGGAGTCACTGGCGGTAATGCGCAATTCAGACAAAATTAATCTGCAGGAGTGACACTGTTATGTCCATGCTACCATCCCAGTCTTCAGGCCAGAGAGAACTAGTTTAAAAATACAGTAAATAAAAAAGGCAAACTGGGAATCATTCTCAAGTGCCCATGGAAGCAAACATTGAATATTTCTGAAAGCCCGAGAAAATATTCTCCTTTATTTCTACCAGTCCAGCAGGATTCTCTAAAGCCACTGGGGTTTTTTTTATTATTTATGTGTAGCTTTTAGTTAACTTTCTTATTCTATATATATCTGTAAAGGTAATGAAGCATAGTAACAGTGGCCTAAAGAAATATGCATTGAAAAGAATAAGATCTTTATTTCCTCTTTTTGAATCTGGTAAACGGAATAGGAAAATGCCAACCTAACACTAACTAGTCAATCAGAAGCAGCATCCTGGTATCCTTTACAATAGATAAAAGAGGTTCAAGATAAAATATAAAAATAGAACACCCTCTGATATGGTCTGCTAGGTTAAGTGTTCTGTACCACTCTAATGTTACTTGAAAATATTGAGAAAGTGACAGAACAGCATAACATTGGTAAGTTTGTAAAGCTGCTTTATGTCATTGTTTTACTATTTACAAAGAGATTTTACACAAAGTGCAAATTAAACCAGATTATTCTACTCATTGTCTGTAGGCAGGAAGACATTAAACATGTCATGATGTCTTTGGTGATTAACTCACTCTTACAGCCTTTTATATTAAAACAAGTGCCTTGAACTCCAGAGACAGTGAGATCCATGGGGATTCTCATGCTGTGATGAAAAAAAATAGTTAATATCCCCATCTCAAATTAAGGTAAATATCTTCCTTACTGTTCTACAAATGGTCCAAGCCAATACTGCTGGTTTTGTGTGGAGATGCAAGTATGTGTATGGCTGCGTGCATATGAGATGTCTCCAAACTAAACAACAGATTCAGGGCTCATCTGTCTCCAGTTGTGTAAGTTGACCTAAGAAAACAGGACAAAATGATTCTGTCTTCCACTCTTCAACCTCAGAACAGACTTTGTGAACAAATGCAAACTTAAATACTATGACATCAAATCATTTCTTCCACAATCAATTTGCCAGGTGTAGGCCCTCCAGGCAGAAAGCCTTCTCCAAATCCTGTTCTGACCTTCCCCAAATCAGAAGTCCTCTCTTTACAAGGAATCAGAAGAAAATACCATCACACCTTTCCTGAAGAGGTTCTTACCCCCTTCTAGTCTTGCTCCTGAAATACTGTCTTTATCAAGGTTCAGATATTTCTACTCCCTCAATACAGGATTTCTCTAAGAGCCCTCCAGTCTGTGGAAATCCATATCCTCTTGTTACTAGAGTCCCATCCAGTCTCCATAACCTAGAACCGAGTGGTTCTCTGTTCTGACTCACAATCAATCCTGTTTATTTTCCACACCAAGTAACCTTAAGATTCACCAAGTTTCAAAATTTCATAGCAACATAGAATTGTGAAGGTTGGAAAACACCTTTGAAATCAAGTCCAACCACTAACCCACGACTGCCAAGTCCAACACTAAACTGTGTCAGAAAGCACCACATTGACATGTTTTTTAAAGACCTTCATGGATGATGATTTCAACACTTCCCCAGGCAGCTTGTTCCAATGCTTCAATTTTCAGTGAAGTTTTTCCTAATATCCAATCTAAACCTCCCCTGGCATAACCTGAGGCCATTTCCTCTTGTCCCTGTCGCCAGTTATCTGGGGGAAGAGACCAACTTTCACCTGCCTACACCCTTCTTTCAAGGCAGCTGTAGAGAGCAATAACATCCCTCCCCCGAGTCTACTCCTCTCCAGGCTAAACAAACCCAGTTCCTTCAACCGCTCCTCATAAGACTTGTTCTCCAGACCCTTCACCAGTCTCGTTGCCCTTCTCTGGACACGCTCCAGCACCTAAGTGCTGCTCCTAAAGTGAGAGGCCCAAAACTGAACACAGTATTCAAGGTGCAGCCCCACCAGTGCCCAGTACAGGGGGACAATCTCTGCCCCAGCCCTGCTGGCCACACAGTTTCTGATACCAGCCAGGGTGCTGCTGGCCTCCTTGGCCACCTGGGCACACTGCTGGCTCATGCCCAGCCGGCTGCCGACCAGCACCCCCAGGCCCTTTCCCACCAGGCCCTTTCCAGCCGCTCTGCCCCAGCCTGTAGCGCTGTGTGGGGCTGGTGTGACCCAGGTGCAGGACCCGGCACGGAGCCTTCTTGAACCTCATGTAACTAGCCTTGGTCCATCGGTCTGGCATGTCCAGATCCCTCTGCAGAGCCTCCTGCCCTCAAGCAGATCAACACTCCCCGCAGCTTGGTGTTGTCTGCAAACTTACTGAGGGTGCACTTGAGTCCAGATCATCGACAGACACTAAGCAGGACTGGCCCCAATACTGAGCCCTGGGGGACACTACTTGTGACCAGTCGACAGGTAGATGTAACTGCATTTGCTTTCACTCTTCGGGCTTAGCCACCCAGCCAGCTTTTAACCCTGTGTAGTGCACAGCCACCCAAGCCATGAGCCGCCAGTTTCTCCAGGAGAACACTGTAGGAAAGTTCATCTTCCTTAGAGGGAGGCTTTTTCCATTCTGCCATTTACTCTGCAATTTTCCTGCTGAAACCTCGCCACAGTAAGAGACAAATGTTGGAGGGATCTTGGCAAGATGTATAAATACCTGACTGGAGGGAATGAAGAAGAGGGAGCTGGACTTCTCAGTGGTGCCCACTGAAACATACAATTCTTTCTGAACACAAAAAAAAACCCCACTCTTTCATTATGAGGGTGGTCAAACAACTTGCTCAGAGAGGCTACGGAGTTTTCATCTGTGCAGACACTCAAACCCCAACCAGACACGCTCCTGGGCAACCTGCTGCAGCTTACTGTGCTTGAGCAGGGGGGTGGACTAGATGATCTCAAGACATCCCTTCCAACCAAAACAATTCAGTGAAGTCTCTTTTCCAGCTGCATGAGCTTGTTCAAATTCTCTCTCCCTGAGCAATTGGACCCTCTAGGTTTCCATTTCATGGCCTTAAGGAGAACATGACACATTGAGGGCTGACTGAACAACTATTGTAAAGCTGATCAGCATTTCGCAGCATTGAAGCCTCATCTGCCTTTGCGTTGCTACACTGCTCTGCTCAGTTATATTCCTTGCAGTTGCTATTCCACTGGCAATTTTTGCCAGTTCACTATTCATGAACACTTCCAAACCATTAATAAAGTGATAAAAATCAGTCCTAATACAGAACCTTGTGGCAGCTTGCTATGCATCCTTTGCCAGGTTGCAAACTGCTTATTCACCTTCTTGCTTTCTAACTCTCCGCTGTTTGGACATGACAACTTCATCTCTGACTGCACAACCACCCAGCCTTCTTACCAGCTTCTGTGCCACAGCTTTCTGAAAGTCGAGCTCCTCTCATTCAGCAATGCCTTTGATATTGTGCTTGCAGAACCTCACGAAAGAGACACAAATAAACACGTTGATTTCTGCACAGGTATTTCAGGAGGTGGAGGAGGGAAAAGGACTGCTGCAAGGCAGAACAATTTTGCTTGCAGGGCTCTGGGCCTGATTACAAAAGTCAGACAGTATGTCAAAATACTTCAACAAATGAGCACAGCTAGTAGCAAAAAGCTAGAAGAGGACTCTTGGGATCTGGGGACTATTGACACGTGCTGCATTACAGCGCCATTGATTAAAGTGCATAAGTAGCCTTGAAGGCAAATAAGAGAATATAGGACATGCATTGCTTCCTACATCCACAGCTGTAGGACTAATGAATCTCCTGCCTGTTTTATCCCTGACCAGAGTGCTCGGTGGGCTGCATACAAGGCCTTGCATTGTCTTGCAGCTGACCAAGACAAAAACATGTTGCGGCATGTACAGTTATGGCTGTGTCCTTACACAAGGGCGCGCGCGCACACACACACACGCACGCACGCACGCACGCACACACACACGGTGTTTAAAGATTGGATGGGTGAAGCTGATGTTTTTAGGTCTCTAATGTTTCCTTTGCAAGCTCAGGTACTGAGTCAGGAGTCATAAGCTCTGTATTCACGTACAAATTCCCACATTCCTGCTGTATGACAGCTTCTGGTTTTCCTTGGTATACCGGAAAAATGGGGGGAAAGTAACTGCAAGATACCTGTGTCAAGTTTGTTAAAAAAAAAAAGGTAAGGAAATCAAAAGATAACTACAATAAACAGAATATTTCCCATTGCAAAAAAGACTATTTGGTGCAAATCACCTGAAGAACAAATTCAGGAATGATTCATGGCATATTTTTGAAACACTACCATGCAGTAAAATAACCAGATTTACACTTTCTCGGCTCATAGTTTTCATATAGCAATTCCAATTTTCTCAGGTTGGTAAGTTACTGGACAATACATGTCGACACAGTACGATTTATTCAGTTGATTTCCTGAAAAACTTATGAAACATTCTTAGCTTAAAGAACATTCACTGACGACTAGACAGGCCCTACAGAATTCTGCTCCTTTCCTTGAGTAACACCAAAGATTTTGCTGGTGTAAATACTGGAAAAACAAATGTAACTTTTGGGTCAAACATTCACTTCATTTAAACATTTTCTATTTTTAAATGCTGCTTTAATAATCCTTCTTGCTAGGAAGCAGTTAAAATTGCTGTGGGAAGTGATGACAACCCACAATCACAGTCAACATGACTAATTTGTTTTAAACATCAGTGTGTCACCTTATTAGCACTACATTCCATAATAGAATTGGATAAACTTTCTAGAGGTTAATAAGATGCAGAAACTGAAAACTAGTTTCTTACCACCTCAAGCAAGATGCAACTTCAGCGAATTGTTTTACCTAAGAATATTTATTGTACACGTTCTAGGCTTTTGACATGTTTAGAAGTGACAGCTTGACTTCAAAATATGTTTGTTTTATTAAAAGCAGGCTAAGAAATTAAACCCTGCGTAGAGTAAAATACTTTTGCCAACCCAACATTTTTTCATCTTCTTCAGAAAGAGAATGAAAAAGTCAATTACTTGCACAGCTCCAGCCCAGAAGACATGCTTTGCCACCTGCCAACAGCTGCTGCTGACTTCAGAAGTGACACGTACCTCCAATGTGGGATTTTATTCTGTATAGTCAACTTTTAAGTGGCATGCTTTAGTTACACTTAGGTATTGGTGGTGGAACTCCCTTGATTGCGGAAAATTTACTTTTGCTCCTTCTTACTTCACTTTAGATCACTCTTTGGAAACTGATCACCCATTTTGTGTAGACTTGAAAACAAATTATTTCATGATCAGTATTTTTGAGCAAGTAGTATATACTGGTCAGTGCAGTAGTATGCACTCAGCCTAACAAAATGGTGCCTAGCCAGTGGGGAATGGAGGATGTAACACTTTTAAGCACTCCTTATGAATCCCCAGTACATTTTTAAAGGGCGCTGACTCCAGTTAATTTGATTTCATTTTCCCCACAGTCAGCAAAATCTGGTATGAACAAGCTATTGTACCTTATGAAATAATTCTACAGAACTATTCAAATCTGATTATCTGATGATCAGTCATCGTTATTAATCACAGCTAGCAGCAAGACAGAAATTGTTAACATTTTAGGATTAGTGATTTTTTGAAGCAGCAGCATTGAAGCAAGACAAGTAAATGAGTTTGGAAAGCCTTCAGAATGTGCACCTTAATTACAAAGGTGCTGCTTTTGCTAAGTGAAAATGCTGCATGTTCAGCAGTTCAAAAAACACCATGAACTACAATTTAGGAGCATCACAAGATTTTGGAACTAAATAAAAATCTAAAAAAGAAGTGAAGATTACTAAACATTATTGAATTATATTGACCATAATTCTCATAGCATGTGTGTGTCAATCTGAGCTATAGAAGTGATTTTATTATTGCTGATCCACCAGAGAAATGAGTCCATCTGTTACAATTTGCAGTTACCAGCTATGACTCCACTTAGGACTTTGGCCATCACTCCTGGCACCCTGGGAGAAGATGTCTGACCACCTGTTGGGACCAACAAGAACACAAAGAGGATCTTCAGGAGCACCTTTGCTAAGGAGTACACACTGTACAGTGGCCCATATTCAAACAAAAATTGTGGTTCGTATCTTGGAAAGTGGACAACTTCACAAGGATGAAATCTTAGCAATTCAATACCCTTTTCCTCAGTGCTGTATTTGCTCAAATAATGCCACTTGCAAAGCAACTGCAACAGCTCTTCCTCAGCGACATGCTAGAGCACTGCAGGAGCCAGGTTTCCCTCCTGGAAATCTCGAGGCTTCCCTAAAACCGCTGAACCCCTTCTCAGCTGGGGCACAGCCAGCAAACCACCTCCTGCCGACGTGCCAGTGATGCCATGAGCACTTGCTTACCTGACAAGAAGCAGTTTTCTCCAGCAGCTCTGCTCACCAGGGCCTTCAGGAGGGCACGCACCCACCACGCTGCGCGCTCTCCCTGCACCCCCCGGGCCACCAGAGTGGCGGAGGTTACCGGGAAATGGCCTGGCCCTTGGCCTGGTTCACAAATGATGCAAAAAGCCCTCTATCACTTCACTGAAGGCAGAAGGCTGCAGCCTCCTTCCCAACGAGGTAGGGAACATGGTGCCAGCAGACCACCACCCCTGCCCATGCCCAGCATGGCAGGGGTGTCAGACCACCTCGCCACGGCACAGGGCACCGTCCACAAGCGGGCAGCTGTGCCCCAACGCCACCTGCCCCGCCACAGGGCACCCGTGGGGACACACGGGTGCCTCACACCCCCCAGCCCCACCACGTACACATGATCAACATCTACCTACGTGCACATTTCATACATACCTATACAGCTGGGGGTTTTTACTTTACAAACCTAGAGCTTTAACATACTTCAGGTTATCGTACTCCACGTTATCTATCACACTTCAGCTTATCTAACCTGAAAGCATTTGTAGAAGTGAAATTATTCCAGTAGTAGTTTTGTATGAGACAAACACCTGGACTATCAAACAGGATTAAATTATAGCATTGACAAAATTACCTTTAGAAGCTGGGGAAAAAAAAAATCAATGAAATGCGATGAGATTAGATGGGTTATTAAAAGTTCAGTTAGGCCAAATGCCTAAAAATGGTCATTTCACTGATACAAAGTTTTTTGGGTTTTTCTTGCAGAAGGAAGCTGCAGAATTAGTCCTCTCAGTTTCTTTCAGCACACATCTTCAAAGGCATCTAACTCTTACCAGAGACAGAAAAAGTTTTGTCTTCAACTCACAGTCATCGCCCCTTCTGAAAAGTAAACTGATAGAACTTGTAAGCCTCAACTGTTTAATTGTTCTGTAGGAAATAAAATGGATCCTGATTTAAATTATTTTTTGCCTCAAAAAACAACGCTCAAAGTGTGACAGGATCAAAGATCCTCCCTCACTAGAACTTCAGAAACTTGCTTTCACTGCTTCGGTGTCAGGCAATTTGTTGTATTCGGTTTCTCTTCTTCCCCAGGAGGTTAAAGTCAGAAGTTTCAACAGCAACAAAAAGGGCTAAAGCTTGCTGCTGTCCAAACCCGCAACCTTCCAGTGAAAATTTAATCCTATATATAAGGATTTAATATAGAAGGATATTATATATGAGATTTTCTGCTGTTTTAAGCTGGTATTTCCCCACTTTCTCAGTGCTATACTGCTGCTGAGGAGAGGGACACTTGTTTTGCAGTGAGCTGACAGTGGTTGTGATATAAGCAGTTAATGGTGATGACAGTCATTTTCATTTATAGTCCAAGCCTTGCAGTACAATCTTCCAAGATGAAAAGCTAAACACCTAGTGACAATTTTAACTTGTTCCCAGCACATACAAAAATGAATACATACACTTATTCAGAGACATTACTCAGAAAGTTAATCACAATGTTATCGTGCCATTATTAGCCAAAAGTATGTCCATCATTCCTGACAAGAGCCTAGGTCAACATTATTTACCATGCACTAAAACAGATTGCAGTTAACACTCCACCACATGAGGTAATGGGGGTTCGGGGGTTAGAATGTCTCAGAGAACAACGCAGACAGGCAGGTCTGGCTCAGCTGCATGCAGCTGTGCTGGCAAGTTTGACCTGGCTGCAAGACACTTGGAGGCTCCGGCACACAGCAGAAATGCAGAGAGCATGCGGCCCTTTTTGGCCAGGGCTGGACTACAGAGGGTAGGACCTACCTCCCTCTGAAACATCAGGGAGCACCATTCAGTGCTGCGCAAGTGATCATACCAAACTGTGATAGAAAAGTATTGCTTCCCAAACCGAGGTTTTCTGTACGTCATGCATTCATGCAGTACAGGGTCAAAACCCACAAGGCTGACCAGATCTGTGCTAGGTTTACACTGAGCCAAAAGCTGAGGGTCTCTGCAGATTAACTATGCAACAAATGCAATTTCAGTCAAATGCCACCCGGTTCTGGTAACTATAGTTCACAGCTGAAAGGGACTGTGAGCACGCCAAGTCCCTTCCAAGCACCAAAGATAACTAGCCCAAACTCTTTAATTGTGAGAATTGATGTTGGTGTACGATTGAAGAAGCGACATGCAGATAATGTACAAACTGTAACAATTCTTCTAACAAACCTCCCTGCACCAAGCTAAAAAGCAGGAAACAATGTCTAATCAAACAACTTCTGCAAAGAGATGCCGGCAGCTGGGTACAGGGGAGGTTTTGCATTCAGAGGTGCAGAAGCCCCAACAGCCTCTGGCACTGAAGCCGAAGGAGGAGGAGGGAACGGTCAGGCTTCCTCTGCAAACAGAAGGAAGGTTTCAAAAACGATTACTACCCGAAGGGCCAGTAAAGAAAAAGATTCAGTTTTTTTAAAGCATCTGGTTGTCTGGTAGGTTTATTAAAAGCATGTAGGTGTCTTTTAACATCTAATCCCCTCAGGGGGCGGGGAAGGAAATCTACCTTAATACCTTAATCATCCAAGAAAATAAAGTTCACTTCAACTTTGAAAGTGGAAGATCAGAACTTCAAAGGAAAATCTCAAAATGGAAAAGGGCCTTCTCTCCGCCCTCCCACCCACAAGGTGCTGAAGACAAAGGCACACAGAAATGAGCAGCTCTACCCTGTCGTTCCTGCAGTCACCCAGGTAAGTAATAAATAATTACAACTCAAAGAGAGCCTCGCATTTGCAAATAATTATGCCAACTGTGACCACCTAGGCTCAAACTTCTCAGTAACAATTATGAAGTATCCTGATGATAAGTCTTTGATGAATAAAAGCCAAGAATTGAGATACTGAACAATTGCAATTTTAAGCAGCCCAGGTATAGCCAAGAATTAATTGGAATTAATTACTCATCTACCTCTGGTGATTTCCTCTGTCTTATGACACCTAAAAGTAAGATAGAAGGGGCTCAAGAAAGCAAGAAATCTTTCGTAACAGAAATAAAGAAATACGTGGTAAAACCGCAAACCCACATTTCCAGATAGAGATATACACTGATATTCTATAACACCACTTCAAATACAATGGAAGTGTTAAAATTAAGTTTCTTTCTCTCTGAGACAATTCAAATGGGAATTAGCATTCTCTCATGAAGGAGTATTTCTGCTCACAGTCTTACTGCCTTCCTAACTCCTTCTACTTGTATGGTGAACCCACAGTCAAGAAACAGTAATACGAATGGGAGAAAGTTATAGATACCTTTGATATATATATCAAGACAAGCACCTCCTGAAACTGAATTATACTGCTGGATTAATACACACTTCTCATTAATATAGATTACTAAATTCCTTCAGACCTCTCAGTTTATGACAGCTTCGTGAACCAAAAAGCCAGTAATGGTACCAAAAAAATAGTACTACCTAGGACAGCATATACGATGTTAGGAATCATGGAAGTGTTACTCTGATGATATAATGCTAACTACATTATTAAAAAAACAACAACATAAAACATTACCAAAGTTAGTTTAATAGCAACAGAAACTAATTTTTTAACACAAGTTATTTTCAGCTTTCAGTAGGCTCTTCCATACAAGATGGAAGGCTAGAGTTCTTTATTTTTTTAAAAGGGAAATTGGACACAAAAAAATCTTATGTCTGCTCATTTAAAAGCCTTGTAAAAATTCCTGTAGCTGTGCAACTATTTCTGTATCCACTGTTTCCATAAGTGCCTGAAAACCTTGTTCTCCCAGTAATTCCTGCTGTGCCTTTAGCTTCTCATAGACGAACTGCTGCAATGAGACAGTGTGTACAGGGTCCTTCAGTGCAAGCTGTGGAAAACATGTAAGAGAAAATTATATAATAATGCACTAAAAAAATACTCTGAGTTACTCATCTGTTTTATAACCTCAGGTCAAGAAATAAATCTCCTTTTCTTTACACTTAATTGAGAAACAAGAGGAAAAACTCCTGTAAAACGAAGAATAAATCATTATCAAAACCAAGTATCAGTTTAAAACTATTGGAAATAGTCTCAAATCATGCACCCAGACTGCTGTAAGATTTCACTCTTCTATAAGATAAAATAATTTCAAAGCTGCTTTGTTAATTACTGCTGAATGAGTTTCCCATAACTCCTAAAAAACACACCAGATATTACCATGATAAGCACTTTAGAGATGGGGTGAACTATGGTCAGTTATACTTTATCAATAAGGAAACCAAACACCGAAAATGTTGAACTAGTTTAGATTATATGACAAACAACAGCTAAAAGAAACTGTTCATATGCATAAAGAATAGACACACTTCTTCAGCAGTAGTACCTATACAATCTCATCAGTCCAGCTGGACTATGCACTTTTCCCTTGGGTAGGGAGGGACAGAGTATTTGTCACTATTTTCCACAAGTTAATTGCTTCTTCATGAAAGTAAAAAAAAAAAGTAAATGAAAGGGTTACACTGACAGAGGACCTATTCAATTTCAGTATCAGAAGACAGGTTGGGCAGGTTAAGTTCAGGGATAGTTCTGCAGCATTCATCCCTCAGTCCACCATGCTGGAGAAAGGTGGGGACACCTGAAGCTTGCAGCATCCTAAAGTAGTAGGATCTTGAAATAAATGGGCAATTACTGTAGACCTGTGACCTGTTCATCTTGGTATCAAACAACACTACAGTTTATGCTGGAAGGTCAGGAAACAAAATGTAATGCTAGATCTCAAAGCCCACTCCAACAGCAGACTTCAGACTTCGTAATACCCTGCTATAGTGCTATTTCCAAAGAAATGAGGCATATTAAACATGCACAACTGCTCTTTTGGCATGATAAAATCAAAAGTATTTGAATTTTAATATGGAGTGGAAGACATTAAACCTTAAGATTATTCACCTATTTATTAAGCAATATTATTCCTAAAACAGGGGGAGATACTGAGTGAAACAGACACATAAATATAACACAGAGTAAAACATCAAAACCCTCTGTAACTACTGCTACAAAAAAAGTTAGTCTTATTTCTTATGAACAACTCCAGTGAAAAACTAGGCTGCTTTTTAGCCTCTTCTATCAGTGCTTGCAAGTTCTTCTTTCTTATTATGTTCATCTCACCTTTCATATTGTAAATCTCTTAATCATTCCCTCAATATTGGAATTAAATTTTTAAAAAGATTTCCAGAACTTGAGAGATCTCTTCAGTTTAAGTATGGACACATTGATACTAAAAAGGGAGCAAGAACGCTGGACATAAAATACTTATTCATCACAACAGTTAGTACCTTGTGACTGTGATGTTTTGTGGAAGACTGGAAAAATCATTTAAGAGGGGAATGTATCCTTTACTTTTAACAGTGACTATAAAATGGAGACAGATGATACGAAAATTTCCTAACACCAAAGCTTTTTAACAGTGTGACTCACATTAAATCTGTGGCTAATTTGTAACTTAGGTATATAAAGAGAAATTCTACCCCAAACGATGAAGTATTACTTCTAGTAAACCACATTATCATGTAAAACTTAATCATTTGGCTTATTATATTGTAACTTACTTATTTATTTTCCCAAAGATATAAAACTACAATTAATTTAGTTTCTTGCCATACTAGCACAGAATTAAAAAAACTCCCAAACCTGCTATATATACATATAAGCATCATCTAAAACATGTACCAGCATGGATAATTCAAGTTTAAATACAATAGACTTTTATTGGTAAACAGTTATCCTCTCCATAGTTTCCAATAAAAAGCTGAGAAAGCTTAACTCCCTTCTTGAACAATGATACCAGAGTTCTTCAAAACATACATTAAGGGCACATAAAAATGAGTCACCTGAGGTCTATACACTATGTGCAATGCAAGGTCATGAATCACTCTCCACCTAGTTACATTTTCCTCTGTAATTGCAATGAGGCTAAAATACAGCAATATCTGAAAACGTCAATTACAGAAAGTTATCATAAACTTATAAAGCACTGTTGTAGCTAAAACTCTAGTAATTATGAGCTATGAATAATAATAAAGAGAGGTACTAATGACAGGATAAAGAGACAGATCAAAGAAAAATATCTAGACTCTGTGAACATCGGAATGTGATACTTGGCATGGACCATGCCAGTTTACCTTTTTTCTCATATTAATGGCCTTAAAAGTTGCAAAGCAGTATTATTTTGAAGGAGAGAAGCCATTTATCTTTTCATTATTGTTTTATGAGGTTTAAACTCTGAGCCCTGATACAAACTGCTGATTCAGCCATGGAATTTACAAGAGGGTAGAAAACTCTCACAGCAATTAAGTGGGACAAGACTAGAAACTTTCTTAAATCATCTGCAGATTCCCTTTAGGTTGTTCTTGATCTTCCTCTTCTCATTTCAAATATTTGTTCCCACTTCTATACCAGATGCCGCTTGGTACTGTAATTGTTCTAAATGTCACATGAATTGAGTGTGTGCCCTGGATGTTCATACAGAGAGGAAGAAACTCTGGTACAGGTGGGTAGGAGCGGGCCCAGGTTGGTGTTTTGTTTTTACAGTTTCTCAAATCAAATGCTAGCTGCACTTTCAAAGCCATGATTAACAATCGTGGTTATTATTTGACACTTCTACTACTAGTGACCTACCCAAATGACCTGTATAATTTTGAAATAAACAGCCATGAGAAGTAGCCAGTCTCAATTTCTGCACCATCCACAAAAATTTATACCAAGCAATTTCAGCTGGGATTCAAAATAAATTTATAGCAGACTTTCTTAACAACTAGAGTTTGCTTGCTTTAATGGCTGTGACAAATTGCAAAGGAATAAGAATACAGTGAATACTAAAGTTAGCTTTAAAAAAAATGACAGTATAGAAGACTCAAGTCTGAAATATATCCGGAATAATCAGCTAAATATGGGAAAAGAAGAGTGAGCTACTCTTACAAAAGAGGACTGAGAGGAGAAAACTAATGGATTCTTATAATGCTTAGGAATCTAGAGAACAGAGTAACCATGGAGATAGTTACATCTAGACTATAAAATCTGAAACAAAAATAAAGCTTCAATGTTTGTGCATGACAGTTTATTCCGTGTAAACCTATGAAACAAAGGTGTTTAAATCATAAGCAACTGCTTACAGAAAACAGGAAAGTGACATGCAAGGGAAGATACTTTTCCCACGTAAATCAAAACCTGCTTTGTCATTTCCTTATCAGTTTTGGCTTGTACTTACCAAAGCACAGCCACTTCTCTTTATTCAATGGACATTGTCTCTATTGCATGTAACCCCAGAACAGTTCCCTCATTATGACTGCGTTCATCAACACTGTACTGGTGCATTGTATTACATCATAAATCAAATCAATGCCCTACTTTTCATTTTGCCCGATATCTGCACTGAAGGTAGTTGTCCTGGTTTCAGCTGGGATAGAGTTAATTTTCTGTTTAGTAGCTGGTGCAGTGCTGTGTTTTGGATTTGGTGTGAGAACAACGCTGATGGCACACTGATGGTTTTAGTTGCTGCTGGGTAATGTTTATACTTAATCAAGGACTTTTCAGTTTCTCAGCCCCTGCAAGGCAGAGGGCTGGAGGGGCACAGACATTGGGAGGGGACACAGCCAGGACAGATGAAACAAACTAGCCAAAGGGACATTTCATATTATGTGATGTCATGATCAGTATATAAACGGGGGGGAGCTGGCCAGGACCAACCAAGAGCTGCTTGGATGCTGGGCATCAGCCAGCAGGTGGTGAACAATTGTATTGTGCATCACATATTTTTTTTCCTTTGTGTTTTATTCCCCCACTGACCCCTCTCCCCCATCTCCTTCCTTTTCATTACAGTTGTCATCATTGTTGTGAAATTTCATTTTATTTCAATTATGAAAATGTTCTTATCTCAGCCCATGAGTTTTACCTTTTCCCCCATTCTTCTCCCCAGCCTGCTGAAGCGGGGCTGGAGAGAGTGAACAAGCAGCTCTGTGGTACTTAGTTGCTGGCTGGGGTTAAACCATGACAGTAGTTGTCCTGGTTTCAGCTGGGATGGAGTTAATTTTCTTCTTGGTAGTTAGTACAGTGCGGTGTTTTGGCTATGATGTGAGAACATGTGGATAACGCACTGATGGTTTTAGTTGTTGCTGGGTGATGTTTATAGCAAGTCAAGGACTTTTCAGTTCCTTGGGCCCTGCCAGCCAGAGGGCTGGAGGGGCACGGGAAACTGGGAGGGGACACAGCCAGGACAGGTGACCCAAACTGGCCAAAGGGACATTGCATACCATATGACGTCAATGTGAGTATATAAACTGGGGGAAGAAGAAGGCAGGGGGGGACATTTGGCCTTACGGTGTTTGTGTGATGGAGCCCGGCTTCCCTGGGGATGGCCGAACCCCTGCCTGCCCGTGGGAAGTGGTGAGTGAATTCCTTGCTTTGCTTTGCTTGTGTGCAGCTTTTGCTTTACCTATTAAATTGCTCTTCTCTCAACCCTGGAGTTTTACATTCCTTTCCCATTCTCCTCCCCATCCCTCTGGGTGAGGGGGGAGTGAGCGAGTGGCTGCGTGGGCTGGGCTGCCAGCTGGGGTTAAACCACAACAGCAGTCCACAGCAAATCTAACAACTCTACATTCCTTAATGTGTATCCAAACTATTAAA
Source organism: Falco peregrinus (assembly GCF_023634155.1). Taxonomy (NCBI): domain Eukaryota; kingdom Metazoa; phylum Chordata; class Aves; order Falconiformes; family Falconidae; genus Falco; species Falco peregrinus. Next base: position 63,184,895 of record NC_073739.1, read on the forward strand.
GTTAACCTGTAACTGAAAAATTAAGATAATTTCTGCAAGAAAGTAATTAAAACTTTAGATAAACAGAAATAAAATCTGAATATATTCAAAGAAAACTAAGAAAATGAAAGGACTGTAGATTTAAATTCGCTTTGTTTTTTACATTTGATTAACAAACCAAACTTATCTCTCTCCTTATTGATATATAGACATATCAATTCCTATCAATAAAAGATATATGCCTATCAATATATGTCAAGAGACTACCCAAACCCGTGAAGAATAATTATTACCATTTGCAACAAACACCTAGAATTAAATTTAAACCTGCAAACTGGAAGAAAGTTTAACCAAATTTAACAGAGTCTAGAGATGCTTTTAAGAATAAGTGAATTACAGAGTTATCTGATACATTTTTAAGGACCATTGAAAATAATAGTTCCGTGGGTTTTTTAAATCTGAAATTGCAAGATACTAGGAATTTCTCTTAAGGCATTACTAATACCAGAAGAATAAGCATAAGTGTATGTGTCATCTTTTTTTTTAAAAAAAATGGAACCATATATTGATTAATATTTAAAAGAAAAGCTTACTATCTAACCAAAAGCATCCAGCAGCTTAAAAAAAACAAACCCAAATTAAAACTATCAAAATCCATCCAAACTCTTTTCTGCTCCTACAAGAAGAAATAAAGTACTAAAGAACTGTTCCCAGATACCCTTTTGGCTACATGTAGGTCAAATGCATGACAGCAAATGCATGACAGGGACACACACATCTACTCAATCATCCAACTCTAGATTTTGCAATTACTCAATGCCAAGCAGTCAGACTATTTTATTCCACAGAATTTCTACACTGCAGTTTTCTGTGTGAGGAACCAGTTTTCCTGAAGTCTTAGAAAAATAAGTTAAATTATGAGATGCTGACAGATTAAGTTGGACAAAAACAGCACAACTGCATGATACCTAATCCAGGTAGCTTCATCTGAATCAGTGCTTTTTATTAACAGATCTTTACATTAAAAAAAGGTTCTATGCAGATCAATATTATTAAGTATGAGAAACTTGGCCTGCCATTACATTTTGGTAAGCTCCCTGCATTTTCCAATAAACCCTTTTTGCAGTATCTTAGTATTAAAAAGTCCAGAATTTGCGAATAGATGATGTTTATTTTGGCAACATTTTCCAAGACTGAAAAAGAAAGCAGAAGAGTTGTGGCTGCAAAGTTTGCCATCAAAGCATTTTTCTTCTTTGATTCAAGAGATGAGTTTTCCAAGAACAACAGATGAACCAAACTCAAAGGCAAAGAATTTAGTCTGACACAAGTGAATTCCATAATCAGTTCTATAATTGAATAACAGATCTAAAACTTACCATTTTTTTCCTTTTGTCTTGTTCTGTGGGAGGTTCCTCATCTTCTGTACCTTTGGGCTCTTCAAAATGAAGCATCAACATGCAGCTAAGAATGGGAATAAGAATAGTTTTAACATACATTGTGATTAAAATTTTTTTTAAAGCATTTAAGTGCACTTATTAAAACTAATATTAAAACTGCTACTGGTTCTGGACACTAACATCTGCAAGACACTGAACAATAATGTTTTAGGTGGACAGAAATGAGCTAGCTTCTGCAGTCATTTATTTAGAGTTTTTTCTAAGCAGGTAAAGCAAAGCTTTTAAGTTTCCTATTTTTGTTTTGCTCCACCCCCAACTCGTAGTTCCCTACATGCACAGGTAACAGCCATATTTTAACTATTATTTTTGTAGTAAGTATAAAACCAGGAAAAAATGGAAAAAATGGAAAAAAAAAAGTACTTTAAATGCCAGAGGTTTTTCTGTCTCTTGAACCAGTTTGAATGGACTTTATAAAGACACTGCTGCAATCTACAGCAAACATGCTTTAGATTCACTTTACCTTCCCTACATTGAAAGAATACAGAAATATTCCATCAGTTTACCAAACTTTTCCTAGAAAATCAGCTTTAAAAAACAAAAGGATTTAAAAGCGTCTCAGGTGACAACAACTTGACACTGTGTATTAGGTATGTTTTATGGCAGGAAGGACACATAATTCACATATTACAAAGCACTGAGACAGACGCACATTATTGCTCATGTTCACCCCTGTACTACTGTGCATTTTTCATTGCTGCATTCCACTAGCAGGTGAAATGTTCCTGCAGCTAAATTGAGTAACCTGTTTTACAGTTACTAAAATGGAAAAAGTTGTGATCCTATGTGAAAATGTTCAGATTTACTGTTTATATATTCAATTTATTATTAACATGTGTTTAGAGCTGTATGCAACCCTTGCTAAACAGCATGGCAGAAACGTCAGATCAAACACAGAAGCCACTTCCAAAAAAGGTATTAGTTATTTCAAAATAACACATCAAATCTCATGTCTCCTTATAAATGCCATGATTTCTCACAATTCAGTATATGAAAGTAAAAGGAGACAAATACGTCAATTGCCAAAGCATAAAAGATTTAATTAACTTTTCCAGTCCTTGGTATGTTTTAGGTACCACAAAGAGTAATTCAAAAAACTACGAGATGAGGGAATAAGAAAAAAGAGTTTGTATAATCTGCAGAACTGTGAGTATTGATGAGACAAGACTAGAGCAATGGAATAACGCTCCTCTTTCCAGCAAATGTGAGGTCTGTAATTATCACTACAAGGCAAAACACAGAACACTAGGAAACCTGCTGAGCGTAATCCCTTGTACTTACTGTAAGCCTGGGCACCATGCAATAATTTTCATAACCTGATCAAAACTGTTTAAAGACTGTTGATACCTTTTATCTCTGCACTGGTATTTGGAAAGGCTTTTCCAAAATCTCACTGCTCTAGCTAAAAGTGTCCTGATTTCTGCTGGGATAGAGTTAATTTTGTTCCCAGCAGCCTGTGTAGAGCTGTGTTTTGAATTTGGTGTGAGAACAATGTTGGTAACATGCTGATGCTTTTAGTTGTCACTGGGTGATGTTTACACTAAGTCAAGGGCTTTTCAGTTTCTCAGCCCCTGCCAGTCAGAGGGCTGGAGGGGCACGGGACACTGGGAGGGGACACAGCCAGGACAGGTGACCTGAACTGGCCAAAGGGATATTCCATACCATGGGTGTTATGCATGGTATGTAAACTGGGGGAGGGGGCAGGGGGGTGTGAGTGAGTGGGTGCATGGTACTCAGTTTCTGGCTGAGGTTAAACCACGACAGTCCTTTTTGGCACCAAACATGGTGCAATACAGCAGAAATTTTTTTAAAACGGAGGAAAATAGTCCAAATCCTTCTGGGAAAATTGAACAATGTAATGGACTATTAAAGACCAAGCTGAAAGCAATGGGTGGTGGGACTTTCAAACACTGGGATACTCATTCAGAAAAAGCCACCCGATTAGTCAGTGCTAGAGGACCTGCCAGCCAAGCTGGTCCTGCCCAGTCAAAGCTTTTATGTACTTAGAAGGTGATAAAGTTCCAGTAGTACACCTTTAAAATATGCTGGGGAAAACACAGTCATTCCTGCCTCAGGCAAAGGCAAAAAAGGGATTGCTTTTGCTCAAGGGCCTGGGATCACTTGGTGGGTAATGCACAAGGATGAGGAGGTTCAATGTGTGCCTCAAATGGATTTGATTTTGGGTGAAAACAGCCAATGCATTGAATTGTGCGATGGTAACTGCTATATGACATTGTGTACTGTCACTTCCATATATCCATTATTGCACCAGCTGCCACAAGGCACCCATCTCTACCACTTTTGTATTTGGAGATCTGAACCCAACTCCCCTTCAATTGCCACACCAACCAAGAATGATTTAGGTGAAACGAGATCCTGAGTTTTACACATACCTTTCTGATTCTCTCCCCCATCCCTCTGCAGTAGGGGGCTGGGGGGGGGTGGGGGTGGGGGGATAGGGCTCGGGCATGGGAGTGAGGGAGCAGCTCCATGGTACTTAGCTGCCAGCTGGGGTTAAACCACAAACACTTCCTTAGAATTTCCAGTTTAAATGTATTAATGGTCAACTTCCACTTAAGCCAACACTGTCATTTAATTTGTAGAATGTACTCCCTGTGCATGTTTACGCCCTCTTTCATTCTTTAGTGGCTGCATTTCTATATTGCTTCAGCCTCAATCTTCCTATGCTAAATGTTGTTTTAGTCTGCACTACAGTAATTAGATATTATGAATACACGATTTTTTTCTGAAGTTCAGGCTTAAATCATTCTTCTTCAACCTGGAGAGCCAGAATAGCACACACAACTCCAGATGAGTGCTCTCACTTCATTTACTTTCAGACTATGTCGAAAGATATAACACATGTCAGAATATTTCAAACAGTTCATTCAGTGTCTGTCAAGAGAAATGGTTTTGGTTCAGCATGACTATAATTTTATAATGCAAAACACTGTGTCCAGAGTTTGGAAAAATACAATGACAAGTTCTATAAGCCTTCAAGCTTAAAATATGAAATTAACTAGTGCGAAGTTTTACTTATTTCTCAGTGAGAACTCTTTTCACCAAGTGCTGGCAAAGCAATGTTGAGAAATCGAAGGGACACTATAACATTGTCTCTGATAGTAAATAGAACACAGCACCAAAGCACATTCCCAGACTTTGGGGTTACCTCTTCTATACTGAGAGTTGGGGGGGGGGGGGGGGGGGAAGAGGGAAAAGTACTTTTGCAAGCAATTCTTGGGCATATTTCAGGCTCAGCACTAGTGTGGACTATTCTCAGTGTGCACTCATGTGCATACCACCTGTTTTAAGTGGAGCAAAACTTAATAGATCCTATGCAGGCTATTCCTTGCCAGCTGGCTTCAGTGTCAGCAAACATCCCCTTAAGCAATTAATTAATTAGTTCTGCTACAGTCTGTTCCATTATAAGTAATTATCTGAAAGTAAGAAAATGTTTAATTCTTAGAATCCGGTAAATACTGTTATTAGAATAGTGTGTCTGTAAGGACATCTTGCAGAACACCTGTATTTAATGTCATACAACTCTCCATCATTCTAAAACTACGTAAGCATTAAGACAACAAAAATCTCTGTCCTAAAAAATCCTTACTATTCAGTGTTTTTTTACTTTTCCATGAAGTTTTACATCAATGGAATACCATCAGTAACCTGGAAGTCAGGAGGAGATAAATGAGTGTGGGGCTGGGTGGCAGTGCACTCTGAGCACCCCTGACACCACCTTCCTGCCACAAATGAACTCTAGCTCCCAGCTCTGGAAACTGTCTTCTAAGGTATGCTCTGTAGCAGGAGGTGTGTTAAGTGGAGCAACTGAAGGGGAGAACAGTCTTTGTGGGACAGGTGTTCTAAGTTCTCCAGGCCATGAATTATTCCACACTAGGTCCACTAAATGAGGCTGAGGCATTTTGAAAAAGATCTTTGTTAAACTGCAGATGTCACACTCAAAGAAACTCCTGAGTTACCACTCCATCAACATACAAGCTTGCTGGATTGTAATTTTAGATATAATAGTGAAGTAAGCAAAAAGCTAATCTAAGCATATGAACATTTTTAAGACATCATTTAGTAGACAGCTTAATGAACAATATGAAATTATACTAATTTTGAGCCCTCCCTCTGCCCATTACAACTACTTTCCCTTAAGACTAAAACTTTCCTATCTTACTAAAACACTCACTCTTGTGAAAACAGAACTCTAAAAAGCATGACTTAACTGCCTACAGATTTTTCCAATCAAAACACTATATATAAAATAGCACTACTACCCCAGAAATTAATTAGATTTTCCACTTACTCTTTGTATGTTCCTGTTTCAGGATCTTCAGTCATAACATCATGCAGCCCTTCCACTGAAATGTTGATGATACCACAAAATTTATCTTGGATAACACTGAAAAAGAACAAAATTTATCTTGGGTAACATTGGAAAAGAACAGGAAAGTGACTTAGCTAAAGGAACTAAACAGGAAATTTGCTTAGTAACTGTAGAGCACATTTACTGAGCAGTATTTTCATTGCTTACTGCTTAGTCGAACATGCTATCAAACAGCTAATTCAGTTGAGTTTTTTTATTACACAATGACTTCAAAAATAGTCAAGAAACATTATTCTTAAATAGAATAAAATCTCATGTGCACCTACTGAAAACCTAGAAATAACTGCAAATGTAATAGAAGAAGAAATACATTAGCACAGGACTGAAGAACTGAGTGGGGAGGGCATGCTCCTGCTAGCATGAAGGTCAGAACTGGCTTCTGTTCCTAACACATTTACACATTTTCTTCCATCGCTATCCAATCCAAAATCTACACGCAAACTTGTATAGATGGTAAACTCCCCTACTGTTTTCTCTCCGCAGCCTCAGGAGTATTTCGTCACCTTCCCTAGGCAGCTGAATGACACCTAGTTCTGCAGGAATACTTCTCTTAACTGCAGAAAGAAAGGTGGGGTGGGATTTCTCTGCTTAAACACAGGCACCTCTGGCTATTTGAAACACTAGGCTATTTAAGGTAACTGCAAAGAGCTGGTAGGGATCACTTGGGATCTAAGAGAGACAAGCACCTTTCCCCAGCATGAGCTGAAGGCTAGACTAGATATACCCCAATACCCTAAATGACACTAAACACTTACATTTATACACTTGCTCCAGCTTTAAGAACAGATGTGACAGTAGGGCAAGTGCACAGAAACACTAATTCCCCATGATTGGTAAAGCTGGTACCACCAGCTCCTGGTCAATGGACAGCTGCTGTTTGTGATGAATTTCCTGCTACTGTGGACCTAATGCCAAGGATGCTATTTTCGGAGTCTGGTGCACGGACTCCCACTCTGTGAGCTACAAAAGGGTGAAGACATACAACAAGTGAAAAGCTGTTCATCTTGGGGGATGACTGCTAAGGTTCCAGCTACAAGCAGCTGAGAAACAGAAAAGGCCTAACTGGTAATGGTAAACCACAACTCTTCCTGCAACTGCCATTGACTGAAGCATTTTATTACTCCCTTATTCAGAATTTTTGGCTTCTCTTTCCCCAACAGATGCCTGCTTCTGCCTACTAGACAGCAGCAATACGTCCCCTATTTGTTTAAAGGTACTGAATACTAAGTTAATGTGTTGTGGTTTAATGGTGGTTTTAATGTAGATAAATATATTTCTTAATATTCTTTCACTTCCATTTCTTATTTGGAATGAAAACTGAAAAACTGCATAAACTTGTACATTAGTTACTGCATTTGAAAAACTTCTTGTCAGACAAATAACAATTTTACATATATGACAAACAGACTTTATACAGCAATCGATGCTCTGGAAAAAACACGTATCAAGGTAGAACACTAGGTACATAAAGTATTTATTTAAAATTTAATTTTGATAATATTATGACTCAACTTATAACAATTTTGTATCCAAAAGATTATTTTTCCCCCTTATTTATTCAGCTACTGTTGAACACCATGATCTGAACTGTATTTTATATCACAAAACTTGAAACTCCCCAATCCCACAAAATGAAAATGGACACAATTTTAATTGTTTGGCTTATTCTTACTATCACTGTCAAGTATATGTTTTACAAGAAACCTTCTTCCTTGCCAAAAAGCTTCCCCACCTCGTTCGGAACAGCAAAGTATTACATGCTGTGAGACTGAACCTGTGGGGGGTTCCGCAGACAGCCAGCGAACAGCCTACTGACCACACAGCACTGCCGAGAAAGCGGGCACTGCCCACTCAGCAGCCTGCAGGACAAGCCCTCAGAGACAGAGCAGGTTTCTTCACTTGAGTCAGAGGTTCCTACCTAGCACACCTCCCATTAAAGCTCTTTTTCTTCATACTTTTTTTTGAAACACAGCTCCAGGAAAATGCCACTGATGTGGTTAATTTTTTCCAGCATGGGAAAGGAAACAGATGTCCTTAGACTCATGTCAATAGAGGACAAGGGGCATTCAACTGAGAACAAATGCAAACACTTTGCACCCTTATATAAGTAAACTATGCCCTGTACATATGCACTATTTAATTAATAATACGGGTTGCTATCCGTCACCTGGTAGTTATGTTTCTTCCTTCCAAGCTGCATATGGAACCCCTAACTGCCATAGAAATTTTATGTCGGGAGGGAAAAGAAAGGCATTTGACCCAATGAAGGCATAGCCTTTCCATCAGCTGCAGGGCTAATTATGGTCAATCTGTTCAGGGAGGTTACTTTAATTAATGAACATGTAAACAATTTCTGTAGGCGTAGTGCTCATTAACCTTATGGGTTTCTTCCAAGCTTGCAGATTGCTAGGACGAACACACAAGGAGGGTCATTTCAGTAACTTCTGTTTCCAAGGTTCAGTGATACCTCCTGAAGAAACTGAGGACAGCGACTGAAGACGCAAAATACTGTTCTTGATAGTTAGCTCCAAAGCACATAGAGAAATCATTGATCTCCTTACTTGGAGAGAGTATTTTTACTTTATGGCATAAATATGAGGAATGGTATTTTACCTCTCTCTTCAGTGAAAGACAATTCATGGTAATTTATTTTTTTTGTTTGTTTGTTAGGAAAGCAAAGCTAAAGAAGACAGAACACCTTTCAAAGTGGGGTAACTTGCCTGCAGCTTTCACTAAATACCTTTTCTTTTCTCCCCTTTCTTTTCCCCTTTAAATGAGACATGAAGTTTCTTCTTACCAAAGACTCACTGAAATATTTATCACGCATAGAATCATTAACAATGCAACTATTTTTAGAATACAAGACACATGCTGGTGAAAAATAAAGACAGCAAAGGTTCATTGTGATTTGGAAAGAAGAAACCTCAACTGAAGTTCAGTGCAAATATAAAATGCATCAGGCCTTATTTTCATAGAAAAGACAGCCAAGGAAAATAATGTAATACTTTTTAAAAAGACTAGAATTGGCCTGCTTGTTTCAAGAAATACTTTAGAAAGTCACATGAGTAGATTCAGAAAAGACAGGGACACTGTATTTAGATGAATGTTTGAAATCAAACAGTTAATATTGTCCCTACCAAAATCTTTACTCCAGAGGAAGGCACCATTTAACCAGTTCCCCCTTTGAATTGCATATAATCCAGATCAGCAAAATAATAACAACAGCGTCAAGTTATAAATGTTTTTACTTTTTTTTTTTTTACAACCACCTGCTTTCCCCCAGTTATCAGGACAAAACCTCATCTGTTATGCAGCAAAAATATCAAAAAACAGAACCAGAATTAAAGCATTATAACATCTGTAAGTTGCTAGGATTAAGCCACTCCAGAATTCAGTTTCAAAGATACAATTAACACACATTAATGCTGTCTGTAAATACAATTCACCTTGCCTATAACGAAAACAAAATGTAGCAAATATTAGGGCAGTTTGTACATGAATAATCTCAAAACTTTTATTTCAAAGTTTGCATAATTTGTCAGATAAAACCTTTGCAAGGGAAAAAAGCCAGATCACATCTGTTCTAAAAATAAGTAATACTTTTTGTTTTCTCATTCTGTCTATCATTTCTAATACACTCAGCTATATATTCAACATCTTTATTACCCTGAGGTTTTATTCAGAATCTGTATTTCCATTATATAAATAACCACTGTAAATATTTATTATCATAAAACATATATAACGATAAATTTTCAGGGGTAATTAAATAAAATGGTCCCCATGTCTGCTATGCATCTTCCTCAGCCTATCAGAAAGGGAGAAAAAATTCTGTGTGAGAAAACATACTTCATTTTAGAGTTTAAAAGTAACATAAGAAACTTTTCCACTTTTCTACCTCTACCAGGGTGAAGCAGCCAACAGCAGAAAAGGGAAAAACGTTAATTTTTGTATCCTTACTAGTGTACAGTAGATTTGAGAAAGATGGATTCTTTATTCTTATCTCATTAGCCAAGAGAAGAGGCAGAGTGGGACAGAGATTACTTTGCACATATAAATGTGAGCAATGTAAATGACTATTTCACATACACACACCCCTCTTAGGAACTGCAGTGCTAAGGAGCTCCTAAACTAAGACAACTTTCCAGGGGAGTACTACAGCTGACCATAAAGTGCCATTTTGCTTCATAAGGGTAGACTTAAAAATCTGCTAATGACTAATTAATCTAATGATTAATAGTTAGATGCATGAACCACACCTGTAAATGACAGAATCTGTTTCCTAGCATGAACATTTAAAATACAAAAGTTACTAACTGCAAAAGAAAGGTATATCCCCCACAACTGCATAATGAATCTCCCAATTCCTTACTAGTCTGATCCAAATTGTTGGCAAGGTGGATATTAGAGGATGACTCCAATCCAAAGTACAGCTTCCAACTGCTCCAACTCTTTGCTTGCAAAAACAGCTCTGACAGTACCGGCTTCCTTTCATGCTACATCACTACAGACAGTGAGATTCATACCTGGCAAACAACTCCTACAGCAGCTGGAAGGGACACACTTCCAGAGTGAACTTGTCATGCCCTTCTGTTGAGCTGTGGAAATCAGAGCCTAAAACAGAGCTGTCTCCCACCAAATTTTTTTGAGAACTTGTTTTCTTCAGTCTCAACCTTTGCCACTCCCAAAACTCCTCTCTAACAAAGGCACTGCAGCATTTCTAGCAATGAAAACATAGTTAACTAGCTTCCACTGAATTTTAAGTCCACTATTTCTGAAGACATCCATATAAAATTGAAAATCTAGAAATACAGCACATAAAACTGCAGAACCTGCTACTCTGCAATCACTGACTGTGCAGCTGTTGTAAGTGAAAACAAATCTAACACTTATCATGAGGAATTATGTAGGAGAGGCGGAAAACAACAAAAATGGATTAAAGAGGAAGAGACCATAATGGATCAGCCACCTAAAAAAAATTTAGCATGAACTACTCAATGTTTCTTTCCTCAAAAACATCTACCCATTACATTTAACATCTGATGTCCAAGTAGAAAATTATAAAAAAGTTTTTACTCAAGCAATCCAAAATCGTTTAAGCTTTTGTCTAAGTAGCTGAATTAAGTGTTCCATAAAATAAAACTATTTTATTATACAGTAAAATGCACTATTAAAATATAGTAAATTAATATTTCATGACATTCAATTGAGACACTTAACAAGCACCAAGAGGCACACCTGCACATCCAACACGCACACAGTGCAGTCATAGCACTACATATGTACTAGTAGCAGATAGCATCTGTAATTTCTGGAAAGCAGCTGGAGATGGACAAACAGCATGATAGGGAGCAGCACAACACAGCCACGCACAGGAGTTGCACCAGCAGAAAGCAGGCGGGCTAGAAAAAGAACCCTGATGGCAGTTCTGGTTATCTGGAGAATGCCCTGGTCTCCAGGCTGGATGCTGGAACAGCAAGATACTTCCACACTACTTCAATTGATGCCATGGAGGACAGACAATCAAAACATTATTCTCCATTTTTCCTTGAGTAAAATGACCTAACGATAAATTGTACTGCCTGTAAACCAAGCGGTTTAAGCCTCCAGGGCACAGGCCTGTAGAAGACAAACAGTATCACCAAAAGTCCCATTCAGCTAGGTGAACATTTTACAGGATTGGACTATCTGGAATATACTTTTATGTTCTATTTCTTCCTGAATGAAGTTTAAATTACGGAATCACAGACATGCAGGTTGACAATAAAGCTACACCACACCAGACATCACCTGACAATAATGCAATAGAGCATCAATATTCAAAATGGAAATATAAAGTTAAAACAAATGCAAGCTATATAGTGAAATAACATCCATCTTTCAAAGATGAAGCCTAAAATCAGCTCTCCACTAAGACCTTACACTTCCAAATATACATCACAAATATGTAAATATCTTCACCAGTTAATCTAAAATTATGTATTTACAGTGTAGTATATTTCTTATGTAGTACACCTCTTATCTAGCAAAAAACTCCTGACAACAACTCTTTTATTGACAATAATTAATCAGATCTATTACCTTAGATATAATAAAGTTGGTCAATTTTTCAATCCAATAGAAATCTAGTTTTCTTATTAACTCTAATTTCAGGTATTTTCATAAAATGATACAGATGCATACAAACAAAAAAATCATTTTAATATACTCATTATACAGACCGAATACACAATTTTGTATATTAAGATATCATACATATGAATAAAATTATTATAATTTTAAATTTCTATTTTCCTCAAGAGTTTGAACATGCTAGAGGTAAATATACTAATTTTTTTCCCCACTGTGATGATTAGCAGAGGCAGAGTAGAAACTACATTACAATAAATAGATGAAGCATTAATGTTTTTTCCCCCATTCTCCCAGGTTTCTTGGCTTCCTGATCCTGCTAAAACCTGAGGTTTTGCTTGTTTCAAAGCTTCAAGTTAGCTGTGGAATTACTATAGAAATTTATACCATTAAGTACTGCAAAATAAATATGTGTGTACTTTATACTGCACATATGCTTGAGTTATAGATGAATGATTCCTTCTAATAAAATAAACATCAAAATATGCAGGAAGCAAATGATGATGCAGAACCCAAATTATACCATTTTCCACAATTCGACCAACTGATTTTCATCAGTGAATGTATTTTTAGAAAACTGAATTCTTGATTTCTTGACATTTCAGACCACAATAAAGTTAACATCAAATGAAGTGAGATAAATTACAATGATGAGTGTTCAAATAATATGACCTGTGCCTGACTTTCAGATGCTGTTCGCTTGAGCAGCCTAATTTGGTCTAGTTCTGAATGCCCCATTGAATTCCGAGTTAGAGACTGCACTGGGTCTGTTACGTTGTACCTCCCAGGCTGATAAAAACCATAATATTCTATTCTCTTTTCCCCTGAGTTTTCCAGCACCTTTAGTTTCTGCCTAAACTGAATAATTTTACAGGTTAAGAATAGGATCACAGCACAAGCCAGAATGAAAAAGGCTAGTAAAATGTCAAAAGCCTGATTCAGCTTTTCAACCTGCTGTGTACAAAACAGGGATGTTTTTAACGATACAGGAGCAGCATCTGTTGGAAGTAACCCTTTTTCTTCTACGGTTCTGTTAACAGGTACAATCTGTGCTGGCATTTGCACTGCTAATGTTGATAATACTGTAGTTGCCCGTGATAGAATTTCAGCAGCATTTTCCTCATAGGGCAATGGGTTAGCAGCTGTAGCTGTAATGCCCTCCCAGAAAGCAACGTATTCAGTTTCTGCATTGACAAACTGCTCAAACGGTTCAAATGTGTTGTGCCTGTTTCCCTTATGCCACGCCATCAGCAATGTGGTAGCACTGTGACGGACACCTGCCGACCCCAGACTCCAGGCTGTATCTGGGCTGGCAGTAGGGTCACTGCAGTTTGCAAACTGAGTCCACTTAATGTAATGCAAAGGTCTACCACGCATACTCGGGGGATTCCAACAATGAATTTTTACAGAAATAGGAGATGATGCTAACCAATTAAGTAACCCAAGCATTTCGCAGCTGCAGTTCCAAGGATTATAATTTACCTGTAGATGAGTTAAAGATGCTAAGGGCTTGACCACTTCAGGGTGTAACTCAGTAATATTATTGAATGCTAAGCTGAGTATTTTAAGTGACTGTCCCATTTTTTCAAAGGTACCACCACCAATGCTGGTTATTTTATTTCTGTCTAGCTGCAGATACATTAAATTATTCAATAAAGCAAAAGTGCTGGAATTTATATTTTCTAGATCATTATAACTTAAGATTAATTGACTAAGGTTGCTTAATCCAAAAAATCCATTTACAGCAATATGGTTTAGCTTCATGTTTTTTAAAGAGAGATATCTGAGCTTGGTAAGTCCTTTAAATGCAAAAGGATTTATCGATCCAATGGGATTGTGAGACAAAGAAAGTCTTTCCAGATTTCTGAGCCTTCCAATAGCTTTTGATGGCACAAGTGTTAAATTATTACCTTCAAGAAACAAATATGCGAGGTTTTCAAGATGATGAAATGCTGAATCTGATATCCGTGAAATCTTATTATTGGCTAGGTTAAGTGTTTGGAGACTTATCATTCCTAAGAAAGTCCCACTTCCAAGGACACTGAGACGATTTCTTTGAAGTGTTAAATATCTAACAGAAAGGAGATCACTAAATAATCCTCTGGGAACAAAAGCTATTTGATTATTCTGAAGATATAAACAATGAAGACTGGAAAGACCTTCAAAGATTCCTGGATCCAGGCGTTTAATATTATTGTTATTTAGGTGCAAGTAGTACAGTTTCGGGAGTTCCACAAAAGCTTTTGGGTGTACATATGAAATACTGCAGTTATCCATGTAGAGCACAGCAAGCTTCTGAAGGCCTCTTAGTTCATTCGGAGTGACATACGATATATTATTCCCACTGAGGTACACAAGAATTGTTGTTTTTGGAAAGTTCCGTGGGATGCTCGAAAGCCCTAAATTACGACAGCTAACTTGTCTCCCTGTGCAGAGCTGGCAAGCAGCTGGACAGCCAAGAGCCACCTTCTGGAGCAGCAACACAAGAAAACAATTAAGGATATACAGGAATGCTCCTGGGCAGGGTGGAGAACTTTGCAGACCACTCATATCCCTGTCTTTGGCCTTCTCACTCATCTCTGACTTCACTAGTAGAGATAAAAAGAAGTTTATAAATATTATTAATTTGAAAGTTTAAAGATTCTACATCTACAGTCTTTAAAATATAAGCATTGCTTTCCAGATTGGTATTTTATATATTCCCCTTTGATGAGGGGAATAAGCAGTTTAAAAATAAAACACACTAGGATTGAACTACACTGAAAACATTTTCAAAGTAAACTAACAATGAAACAAATGCACTGCCAACCTAGACAGAATATATTTAATTGGTTCCACCATAAAAGCAATTAAGCTGCCAAAAGAACAGCTTCTATTAAACTCAAAATACTTCATATTAGCCGTTTCCTTACAGTTAAAAACAACCAGGAGATGTTACAATAGCATTCAAGTAGACATGAGCTTCCTTTCACTGGCGGCTCATTTATAATTTGAATTTTACTTTTACAAAGCTAAGTTACATTAAAATAAGCAAAAACCAATTCCTTACCCCAAATCTGAAGTGCACAATTTCTGTTATCTTGCCGTTTTGCAGTTCATTGGACCAAGTTACAAGCTGACCAAGTATACTTACCTGTGAAACCTCTGTAAAGGCAGAACAGCTGCGAACTAGAGCACTCACATTTTGCCCCACGATTTGTAACTGTTCGCTCAGGAAACTAAGAAAGAAGTGGTTAAAGTCAGGTTGCCATGGATACAGGAAACCCTGGGACAGGAAGCCATTTTATCTGTGCTTCAGAAGTATTGTTGGAAAGGAAATCTCAATGATTTGTTTCTAGAAAACCAAGAACTATCTTAGTTTGTAACTGCTGCTGTTTGGTGGTGGTTTCTTTTAAACTACTGTTTTTAACTAGGAGAGCTTAAAATATTTTTATCTAAGTTAGGTATAACTTTTAGAATGAAGCATACACATTTGTAACAGCACTATTGCATTACCTGCAAACCCTTTATCTCTCAGTGGAACTCCAAAATGTGCTATTAAACTAACAGCACCACTTACACTGTTGACACTCTGCAGAACCACCCTGCCACCACACACACACCGCTCTCCAGCAGCCCAGCAGGGAGGGAGAATCCAAGGTCCGGCGGGCAGAGCCCCAGTGCCTCCTGCACTCCCGCAAGGCGCACACACCCACAGCCAGCACAGGGAAGCTCAGGAAATCTCAGAGATGAGAACTGCGCGATGTGGTGCTTAACTGCTGTCTATCTGTTGTATTTCAGACTTGAACCAGGCCCTTTGTTAAGTCTCACTTTAGGCCACTTTTGGTAAAGCCAGTTTATCCACAGAGGACTACGTATATCCTTACAGCCACACCTCTGCTCCACAGCTTTCACTTCCTGCAGTGTCCTTTGTGCAGAAAAACACTTCGTGCAAACATCTGCACTATAAATACCTCCTTTGCCTAAGTACCGGAGATTACATCCTCAGTTTATCCATCACAAGGTCATACTACCTGCAAAGTCCAGTCACGTCAAAGGAGGAAAGGGGAAACAACAAAATGAGATGGCAAATTAGAGAGTAAGCCTACAAATAGCAGTGTAACTGTAAAACCACAATTTATACTGTAATGAGACCTTCTGCTCAGCAAAATGAAGATGACAAGGCCTATCGTCAAGGAAGCAACAGTCAAGGAAGAGACGCAACAGCAAAAGAATCAAAAGTCACTGCTGCCACAGAGATCTCATACAGGAAGCACAAGTTCACACAAGGGGCGGAGTATCTCCCAAATACCTTTGTCTGTAATAATCCAATCTGAAATGCATGAAGCACATGAGCAAAGGAAGCAGAATAGACATGGGTGTGCTTTTGAAGAGGCTTTCTTCCAAATGGTGCCAAAAGAAACTTGTATTTCTGAAGTTTAAGAAAAAAAAAGGTTTTGCCCATACGTAATGGGTTTTTTTGTTTGAAATCTGTGAAATACTCAATATCAAAGAGAAATATTCCTTCAATTTTTCAGCTTGAGCTGACGAAAATTACCTTGAGTTGGGATGGAGGGGAATGTTTTAAAAAACCAAAAAACCCCAAAATTAATGATCTTCAGTTCTATCAGAGTCAATACCTCTTATAAAATCTAGTTTAAAGTAAGAAATCAGTAAGACAAGTACAACTGATTCACAGGCCACTTTAGACAAAGCCTGTATTAGTTACAACGCAGAATTTGAACTGCATTTGGCTCTTCTTTTCCTGAGACCACTAAAACAATAGGAAAACTAATTGTTCCTTAGATTTAACTATTTATTTTCACATCTTAGTTTTTCATGGTATTTAATACAATAGTTGATATAGAGGAAAGCAAAATAAAATGGTATGTCATTTCCTTGAAGGGAAAACACTCCATAATTTTGAACGGCTCCCAGGATGATTAGGGAATTATCCCAGATACGGGGGAAGGAACAGCAAGAGTAATTGGAAAAGATCATCCAGCTTAAATAAGAGTCAGGTGAGCAGAAAAACAGAGACTGACCAAAAATGAAAAATTACTTAAAAAGGGAAATTACCTCCTAACTAAGCTTCACTACCTATAGCCTATTCTATGCTAATATTTACATGGGTAAAGAAATTACTAGGAATTATTTCTTCTAAGATGAAGAAGCGCTATTAAAAGAAAGTGGTTCCAATCTAAAAAGAAAAGTTTTAGAAGACAAATGTCAAAAAGATCTCCCTTTCTGCAAAATGTCAGAATTAACATTTAGAAAATGAGCAGGAATTGCTAAAGCTCTATAGGCTATCAGCACACAAATACAGAGAAACCAATAGAATGGGGGCCAGAAAAAAGCTGTGCCCAGTAAGTGGCCGAATGTCTCTGTGTTCTTGTATTAAACATGCTTTTCTCAACATTCACAAAAATGTTGCTCAAATCCTAGCTGCCACTGTCATTCTGAGGATATCACTGACCTTTCTGAGTCTCAGATCCCATGCACACATAAAAAAGTAAGTATCTTAATCCAGGTCATGGCTCCTTGCAATTTGCTCTAGGAAATGTGGAGAAAGTCCTGTCTTGCCCTTTGTAAATTTGGCACCTGGAGACCTGCAGATCTGACCGTATTGTAATGTCCAGGTATTGCTTCATTAAGAGTACACACTACCTGTTAAAGAATGAGACGTAAAATAACATGCCACATAACTGACACTGTTTTGGGTAAAAACATAAAAAAGATGGGGATATATATAACTTGTATCAGCGTTTCTCAAACTGGCTTGTATTTAAAACAATAAAATTACTACTTGGAAACTGTCAGGAAAACACTTCAAAGAGGGAAAGCCCGAACACGTCTTTCAAACAAGCTTAGGCATAGGCAGCTCCAACAGTGGTATATTTTATTCACTGTAAATTCTGTTCTCCAGTGATAGAAATACCAGGTTTGTATCTCAATACAGCTTCATATTGCAATAGAGAAAATTATTTTTAATCCTGAAGTGAGTTTTATTTTAATATGCCAAGTTAACTAATGTCATTGCTTTTTGACATATATAAAAGCTAGTTCAACAATGACTCCTCGTCCATACAACCATGAACTCTGAGCAACAGCCATTTGTGAAATTGTGCATAAAATGACAGGTCAAAGTAATGGAAAGAACATATGAACACTGCCTTTCCAAACCTCCTCTATTTTCTCACTAACCCATGTTAGAATAAAGCAAATATAATCCAGGTTATGAATATTAGCTAGCATAAATAGTAATTCAATTCCAATTCATGTATAGCAGAAAAAATGCAACAAATTAAAAAACAGATTCTAAAGTTACTCACCTTTAAAATGTATTAAAGCCAGTTTTTAAAGTGGGATTTAATTCTTGTAATCACCATGCAATTGTTAAAAGCTCACAAAACAGAGGAAAACCAATTTTTAGCACTGTAATTATTCTTTTGAGTTTAAGAATGAAACAATCTGTTGCCCTTCCACTGCGCATTTACAAAGTACCTCCTCTTGCAGGTCTTCCATCTACTTTTACTCTCCACAGGTGAGCTATGTACAACTTTCTTGTTTCGTTTTCAAATAACCACCACCTTCTGCCCACATCATTCTCCAGGTATGACCACAAGTCAAAGTATTTCAGCTACTAACCAACTGCTTGGGTAGCATACACATAATTTAATTCCATTTCACTGAGCTACATCCAGTTAACACCTGCTGTGGACACCTTATTAATGTTAACTTACCAGACCTCAAAACCCCTTTTTGTTTTTCTCATTATCACACCTAATATCCCAGAATTTCTGCTTATCTCAAATTTTGCAGAATCCTTCTAGTATTTCATATTTTCACTTAAGTAAAAATCTTGATCTGTTACCGAAAGTTTCTCTGTTCCAGAGTGCTATTCCAGTCTAGTAATAGCAACAGCAACGATGGTAGTTACAAAGGAGACACAGGCACAGAAATTGTAATACCAAATAAATAACCCAGAAAAAACATTCCTGTTTAATGACCCAAGCATTTGTATATGTAAACTTGTATCATGAAATCTATTTCAAAAATATGAAGCTTTTAAACTAATTTTCCTTTTTAATATTGGCATTTATTATTTTTGACTGAATTATTAAGCAGGTTTTGCAACATGCTGAGAAACAGTAAGAAGTGAAAACTACAATTATTTTTCCCATTGAGGATAAGAAAGTAAGTTTCCCTTCTATAGATCTTATTTGGCTTTAGAATCTAGTAAAATAATATGACAGAAAGTTCTTATGAAACTACAAAATCACTTTGAGAAACTGTCAGAGTAAACTTCTCACTTAGTTGTAAATAGTTTTTGCATGTAAATAGTTTTTGCATGTAAATTGACAAAAAACAGTCTACTATGGAGTGAGTCTGTGAACAAACCAACAACAAATAAAGATGGCCAACAATGAAATCCACAGATGTGGTATGCTTGGAGTAACTGTATTTATAGCTTTAGCTTTTACTATCCACTGAAATATATAGTAAATTGTCACAATGATAAAACCAATAAGAAATACAGTCAATATGAGTGCAATTCAAACCAAAAGGTTTGAAGAACTTGAAGAAAAGTAATTTCACAAATTTCAACCAGAATAATTAATTCACGTTCTAGAAATTGATTCAAAACTAAATCCAATTGCCCAGCTTCCTGCAGCAGCACACTTCCTTCTAGTTTAGGCACTGGGGTGGGCATGCACTTGGATTAGCAACTGGTAACTTTGAAAAATTTTACAAAAAAGGAAAAAAAAATGACTGCATTTCCTGAAAACTGCTACAGAGAAAACACACACAATATATAAAAGCTACCTCCCTCCTTAAAAATACAAACATTCTTTACACTAGGCGTTTCCATAATATCAAAACCTGATACTTTGTTTTAAACCCTCACTTTCTTATTTTTGAATATGAAATGTAAATTTTTAAGACAGTACTTATTTGCAGAATTTCTTGTAGTGGCACGGGTTGTGCTGTTAACAGCTTTTGGTATCTCATCACAATAGTCTGGGCACTGTTAAGAAGTCACCAAAAATCTCAGCTACTCTCAGGCAGTCTCAGATTTAACAGAGTAGAGGGCAGACAGATAAGCAGGTGTACCAAAAAAGATCAGAATAAACTCGGGTGGAAAACGAGCTACAAAACTGTATTATATTTTTTTAATGTTTGTTACAATCTTGTGATTTTAACACATTTTTAATAATATGCTATACTTCAGTCAGAGCTTATTTAATAACTAATCTGCAAACATGCAAACTACAGAGTACAATGGACAGAGATAAAAAGTTTGATGAAAGCTATTTACTCCATTGTCATCCTTTGCTGTCTCTTACATAATTAAAACATCAAATTCTAGGGTAGATTATATTTAGAAGAGTTTTCACGGAATCACAGAATGGTCAAGGTTGGAAGGGACCTCTGGAGATCACCTCCTCCAAACCCCTGCTACAGCAGGTTCACCTAGACCAGGTTGCACAGAGTCACATCCAGGCAGGTCTTGAAGCATCTGGAGATACCAGAGAAGGAGACTCCACAGCCTCTCTGGGCAGCCTGTTCCAGTGCTCAGTCACCATCAAGGTAAAGTTCTCTCTCAACTCAGATGGAACCTTCTGTGTGGCAGTTTGTGCCCATTGCCCCATGTCCTGTCACTGGGCACCAATGAAAAAAGCCTGGCCCCAGCCTCTTCACACTCACCCTTAAGACAGTTGTAGACATTGATAAGAGTCCATCCCAGTCTTCTCCAGGCGAAGCAGGCCCAGGTCCCTCAGCCTTTCCTCAGAAGGGAGATGCTCCAGCCCCATCACCATCTCTGTAGCCCTTGATGGACCCTCTCCAGTAGTTCCCTGTCCCTCTTGAACTGGGGAGCCCAGAACTGGACACAGCACTCCAGCTACAGCCTCACCAGGGCAGAGCAGAGGGGGAGGATCACCTCCCTCGATCTGCTGGCCACGCTAATCCTGATCCCCCCACGATCCCACTGGCCGCCTTGGCCACAGGGCACACTGCTGGCTCATGGGCACCTTGCTGTGCTCCAGCACTCCCAGGTCCTTCTCCGCAGAGCTGCCTTCCAGCAGGTCAGCCCCAGCCTGTGCTGGTGCGTGGGGTTGTCCCTGCCCAGGTGCAGGACCCTGCACTTGCCTCTGCTGAACTTCATCAGGTTTCATACTAACAATGAGCTGTACAAGAAAAAGTAAAGGAGATTGTGAAGACGGTAAGTTGCCAGAGTGCATCCTCTTGCCAATGCTATGATGTGACATACAATTAAGGAAGTCACGATACTATATATAACACTCGGAAAGGTGCAGACTCAGACTAAGAGAAAAGCCACATTTTTCACTTATATCATTAAAACTGCACCATTACCTTGCAGGCAAACAAACCAAATCCAAGGCCAAATATGGATGACAAGTGCAAAATCGTAATTTAAGAACTCCTTATAATACCAATAGTCTATTAGATGTGTGGGTGAGCACACCTGTGACTAGAGGAATTAAAAAGGAAAAAGGAGGGGAAGACAGGGAAATAGCTTCAGAGTATCATTCCTATAAAGAAAGGACGATGTACAAGTTAGTTATGTAACAAATTCTGACTTTACAAATGTGGACATAAGTACCCTGAAGGAGAACTTGGCATTTATTAGGCACTTTCTTGCCATTTCCTAACATTATATATAGACAACTTCTTGAGATAAAAATTAAATTTCTAACAAAGTAACTTAAATGACAGAGGAATAACTTTTGTAATAACCTAATGAGGAATTATAATAGCCTACTGTAAGTACTTAATACTTGCAGAACGCCAATTATCTGATCAGCAGAACTCACACTGACTGACATCAGATTTGATACACAGTAAGAAAAAGCCGCCATTCATTTACATAACGATTAGAAATGAGTAAAGCAACCTGGAGAACCTCTCAGGCTCTTAGCCTTTATCCTCACAATAGGTTTTCTAGACAACACATTTGACTCAAAGGGGAAAAAATTAAGTGGCATCTGGAAATACTACTCATGTACCACAAACTAAACAGGAAAAAGACAAGATCCGTTAAAATGTTTCATGTTGCAAGCGGAGTAGTCTCCTCTCCTTTCAAGCGGTACTATTCTACGCTGTTAGGTCCACAAAGAATGAACCCATCCTTAAGCACCAGAACTAAAGGGACTGTTTCGGAAAGCACTGACTTCAAGCAAAAGCAAACTGGGCAGCCTCCCATTCAAGACTGATAGATGCAGCATTAACAACACTTAACACCAAAGGGGAAGAGTTTTGCTTCCAGCATGGTGTCAAATGCTACCTATACTTACAGTTAGGTACCAGATGAAGCTAATTATTGACAGACATCTTGCCAAATTTTCTTTACATTTCCTATTAGGCACTAAAATATTCCTATAGCTATTAAGCATCTTCCAGTACTGTTTGCATTCTACACAGATACAGAGATAATAACTGGAAGAATAAAAAAGAAATCTATTTTGCCAAATAAATCATTAAAAGCTTTCGATATCCCAAAATAAGAACATTTCAAAATGCTGTGCTGCTGACATTGTACAAAGTGACAGAAGTGCAGTAAGCAAGATGATTGAGGTTATTTCCAGACATACATAGGTACAAGAAGGAGAAGAGGTACAATTTTTATCACTTTGGTCTCAGGAAATACAAAGAATGCTGAAGAAGTGTATCTCAAAATGTAGCACCTGAAATAGTGCTGGGGGCCCTGCTCCTTTCTGCCATGGCCTAAAATGTTAGGCTGCTGCTCCTGACTGGGGTCACTAGGCACGATTTTGGGGACCAAGGGCACATCTAGTAAACCCCAACTACATCTGCTGTACTGTACTAGAAGAGTATACTTAAAGCTGTAGGTTCAAAACCAAGCCACTAAGATTGTAGACAAACTGGAATATAACTGAACTAGACCAGGAATCATGACATTTGTGAATGTACTCATCCAGGTTGCTGTCTGTCACCTCTCACATCTCACAGTAGCTCAGATTATTCTCCTCCACCAAACTTCAAGTTCTTTTGGTTTGGGGGGGTTTCTTGTTATTTTGTATGGTTTGTTTTTTTCTAAAAGACCCTCGCTGTTCTAACTACTATATGTCTATGCATACTTCCCTCATGCTGAACACGGAGACAACAGTACTCTGTAAATACAGAACTGCTGCCTATATCTTCTTACTGGACCCTATGGTACATACACCAGTTTGAAGACAAAGGTCTTTATTTTATGAAGTATGAAGAGCTTCTAAAAAATGAATGAAAATGCACATGGGTAGGTATGAGTGGCAAACAGGCAGTAAGAGTACAAAATGTCTAAAATAATACAGATGCATGTATCAGACACAAAAAATGCTAACATTGAATGACCAGACTCAGATAGCAAGTGCAGATTAGGTAGTATTTAGTTTATGCGAAACCCCCAAGTGATACCAGGAAATTACTGCTAAGTGAAAAGGTGTCACAACACTAATCAGGAAAGAAGCAGTTATTGTTCTTTCTTTTAAATACAAACTTCTAAATACTAACACAATGTGCAGCTGTGTGTAGGAAGATAAACAGGATGCTGGATTGAAGGACTTATATGCATACTTGATAAAAATGCAACGGTACTGTTTATACTAAAGACATTTCATTGCATGTATCTCTCAAAGATATTATTAGACAAGAAAGCTATCGTTTGGCTAATAAACTGTCACTTCATAACCTGCATAGTCCAAATAATTGGCTGAAGAATCACTGTGAACTACGACTGCTCTGCAGGGATTCCCATCTTAACTGCTCCAAAATCCTTCGCTCTAAGCTGTCAAAGGTGCTATATTTGAAATAGGAAATTACTTTTGCCATACTGGTTTGAAATGCATAATGATGGAAACTTTAGCTTCCCCTAAAAAGCAGAAAGTCCCAAGTACACATACATATAGTCATAAACAGGACTACTAACTACACGAGTACCTAAAAGCAATGAAGTAGTACTATGGAGTTTAGAGGGAGAATAAAAAATGTCACTCCCTAATATATTCCCCAACGTTTTACCCATAAAGCAACTCTGAGGGAAGAATGCAAATACACATTATCTTAATTTTTCCCCAGTTCTTTTGTCTATTCCCTCCCTTTCCCCTTAAAATAACCTGATCCTCTTGTGACAGTTCCCATCATAGGCTAGAGGTAGCAACTGGCAAGAGCACAATCCTCAGGAAGTGCTAGACACAGCACAGATTACCTGTACTCCCCTACAGCAGTCTTGAAAGTCTGAGCTTGCTACTGGTACCACACCTGATGATCGTACAGGAGCAAACTGAGGGTAGAACCTCACCCTCAGCTTTGCATTCCCAAGTAAGCTTGTCTCACAGCCATTGTCAGGAGACAAAGTTCTGTTGTCTCTGCAGCTGAGAAATCTTGAACTGGCTTTGGATGTCCAAAGTAATCTCGGTTAGTGAGGTACTCCAAAAGGAAAAATTACTGAAGCTTTTCTTGAAAAGGTTTATATGAATTAAAATGTTTTGTTTAAATACTGTATTATATTTAAAACATATGTACTCCCTACAAAATGGCAAAACCAGAGTGACTCACATTGTTCAAAAGCAGAAGGAACAATCACTTGACAATCAATTTATCTGAAAGTATGTTCGGCTCTGGCAGTCTACCAGTTGTACAGTAAAATTTTCATAGCTTTGGCATAAATATGTCCACTGGAGAGAGACTTTTTATTTGAGAAGTGGCTTGTTTAAATGATTTGAGTATCTGAAAAATAAAGCTGTCATTTGCTGAAGGTTTTATTATCTTAAGGACTGCTAGGAAAGACTTTCCAGAAGGAAGCTTGGAGCAGCTGAATGTAGTTCAAAGCAACACAGTTTGATAAAGCAATTTCTTTTTTCCTTCCTCTCTTTAAAAGAAACTTCACAGGAAGACAGACCTGTAGTTCTGCACCTGAAATTTTAGATAACACCTCTTCAAGAACACTTTGAATACACTCATAAGTAACATAACATTGCTACATCTTCTGAAAGAAACAGAAGCTTTCTTGTAAAGCAGCTGCTTGGCTCACCCTTGGCTGGATGGTTGTCCTGATGATCCAGGACAAAAAAAGAAAGCTTCTGGGCACAATAAAAAGGAATGAAGCCTCTTGAGTTTTACATGTAGGAGTTCCCTTATTTTTAGGTAGTGACTACATATTCTATAGCTTTATGGATAACCATAGCTTTAGGATTTGTGAGCGACATGTGAATTCCTGTTAGACAATACTTAAAACTTTTCAGGAAATCCAGCAGACTAAATGTAACCTCATGCAGTCCTGTCTTCCTGCCCTTTCAAACAGACAGGAATAATCTGAAGTATGGACTGAACATGTGTTATACATGAATTCTAGTAGTGACAATTTAGAAGTCAGTCTAACACTATCCATCATTCTCGTTAAACACTTTTCTTTTGTATGTATATTCAGCAATGGTGATGGCTACAGAAAGGACAACAGTAAAAGCTGATTGCTACAGAAACCTACAATGCAAAAACTATTTCACAGTCTTTCAGAGAAACTCTTCCATTTAATGTCATAAATGGGAAAACCATTATTAAAGTTCAGATATACCCACAACAGGAAACAAAACTAACAAACACTGTTCCCTGTAAGGGACACCAAAACGCTAACAAGTCAACTAATCAACTACTTTATCACAGATGAGAGAAGCAGCTTGTTCAATATTAGTATGAGACTGGAAAATAAAATCTGCAGTGCTGTTTCTTCACTTTGACATTTTCCATGAAATAGAAGAAAGGTTACTATATTGCTATGAATCCAAATAAAAAGTTAACATAATGTAGCATGAAAATTCTACATTTTCTCTTGGGGGAAAAAAAAAAAAGAAAAAAAGCCAACAGAACTACTTGTATTGCAATATTTACCTGTGGAATTGTGAAATACCTCAAAAACCATCTTAAGGGCCTTTGAAACATTCTTAAGGCATTGTACATTTACTTACCTATTCAATGATGGCAGAAGTGAAAGCAATGCCAAAGCAGAAAGTTTTCTTCTTTCTGGTTGACTGATGTTATCCATCCGATCAACCCACATTTCAATCACGCTCCCAAGAATTTGGTCCAACTGCAATGGGAAACAGAACATTCCTTTTCATTTATAAGTACTTCAGAAAGACACCGTACAGTTACATACACCTGACCGAAGCTGCGAACAACAGCTGTTCTTCAAATTTTCTGCGACAGTGCTTCTAGGCCCTGAACCCCATCTCACCAATAATTGTAACCTAGAAGTTAGAAGTGCATTTAATTCATGGACAGAGACTTATTCAGAGTAGTGTATTACTCAGTTTTCCTATAACAGTCTAATACATACAAAGCATGTGAACTTTGTTTCACCTTCACTGGTAACAAATAGAAAGGCTTGTCTTTACCTGTTTGAGAAATGTATTATACCTAAGGATAAGGAAACTAGTAATATTTCACTTAAAGACATAGTAGAAAGAACACTTGGAGCAACAGAACCTCAATAATGTCATCAGTAGAACCAGAGCATGCTGAACCCCATACTCCTAGAAACTCACTGGAGAATGATTAGACCATTAACCAGGATGCAAGGCCCCTCAAGGTGGCACAAGGAAAGTAACTCTCACCCTGCAATACCACGCAAACTAAAGGGGTTTACACGGCTTATTGTGGGATGCACCGGGAAGAGAATTTAGAGATTGTATAGAACTTCTAAGGAGATGTTTTAAGGTAATCATGAGAACATGTACAACTTGTTACACGATGTTTAGAGGAAGGACCAAAGGAGGGCAAAAGACCAATTTCCAAGGTAGACTGGGCAGGAACAAGCATGGAAAACAGAGGGAAAAGTTCTTTCAGGTCAAAGAAACACAAGACTTTCACATGCAATCCAGCTAAGTAAGACAAAAAACCTTACCTCCTGACCCAATTCACATGCCATTTGGCTCAGAAGTAATGAAAAAACCCTTGCATTTTGTAGTAGAACTCTGCCCATGATCCCCAAATAAGTAGACATCACCACTGGGTACCTCTGAAACAAAAGTAAACCAAAACAAAGGAGGCTTAGCTTAATTAAGAGAAAAATGCTTTGTATGCATCCTTTACATATTTTATTAAATTTAAAATCAGAAATTGTAATTTAAAAGCTTCTAAGAATACAAGACTGATTGAACAATCATTACCAGTCTCTTGATTCTTACAATATGAAAACTGTAACAATCTCAAAGTCAGTTTCCTCCAAAAAGCAATGATAATTTGCTTAGTGATTTTGCTTTAAATTTAAAAACCTGCATCTTAAAGAATGAACAGTATATTGTACCATTTAAAAATTACTTTCACAGTTGATTATGGTTCAAAATCACTGTTTACAATTGTAGTAACATTAAAAAGTGCTTAGTATTTCTTTAAGTTGTTACTTATTTCACTGACAGAAACTGTAATACATTTGCCAGTAACCAGTTTGTTATCTCAAAATTAACTGGATACAGTAATAAGCTCATAAGTTTATTATGTTGTTATTACTTTTAATTTCAAAGAAGCTACAAATTTCCTCATATTAAATTCAGCATCTAAGAATATAAAAGTATTTCATAGAATTGCCTCCTTGAAAAATGAAATGCCAGCATCTACCTGAAAACTGTACCCAAATCAATACCTTTTTGAATAGGAAGCAATTTATTAGTCTTAAATCAGAAGACATTTCAATAATCCACTCTCCAGTTTTGGGTCTTCTTAAACTGTAAACTACTCTGCTTTGTGTTCTGTACAGCAAAAAGTACATAGTTAAGTAATACTACCTGGCTTATTCTTGGAAATGTCTTATTTAACTCAGTAACAATGGGAGCCAAATACTGATATCTGAAAGTCTTCAACTGAAAAAAACCAATTTGATCAAAAAAGTCAAAAGCATACAGAATTCTACCCACTCATTCAAGATTTTTTTTTCTCCTGCTACCACTGCAAGGTTTAACACAGTTAAAGCATATTGGATTTTACTCCTTTTTACTGAACATGGAATTTTGAAGGGAAAAGAGAGAGGAAAGGGAGAACTTAAGACATTCAAGCAAGCTAAATCTTAAAGCCTCTTCTGTCTCACACAAAGCATTCTCACAACCTTTGAATCCTGACATACTAGATATTTAAATAAGAAAAAGGTCAAGTCAATCTTCTTGTCCAGTTTGTTCTTCTATAGTGCAGGTACATTTAAAAAGGAGTAGTGTGTGTCTTTAAAAAACTACAACAAAACCCCTCCCAACACCTACAAAGGATCTAATTAAACACAGTCACATGAATAATGAAAGGACAGCAAATAAAATCTGTGTTATTTTATTAAAATAGATACTAGATTACAAAATAAATGATATGTCATTTTAAATCTTGCACTACTATGTGACTTTTACAGACTTTTAAAATAGATGTCAAAGCTCTATCAGATGCTTTTAAAATAAGAGAAAATGCAACATCAATATGAAAAAGCTGTGCCAGAAAATAGAAAGTACTTTTCTGCTCAAAAGGAAAAGTAGAGAGTAGTTCAAGAGTAACTCTTACCTCCCCGTCTATAATCCCCCGGAATACTGATGGCAGAAGTGGTTGAAACACTTGAGGACCCAAAACAGGGTTCACTTTTAAGACATTTTCCACAACCTTAAGAACAAAATTGAATTAGACAATTGAAGTACTTCTAAAAATCTTAACTGAAGCTTTAAAACTACATATACTGGTCTATATAGAAAGCCCTGGTAGGATGTTTACCAATAAATACCAGGTTTGCTTTTTTAATATTATTTCAGATTGCTGAAATTATATTCTAGTGAAGTACTCTGCAAACCTGATCTGCATAACAGACCTGACGAAAACCAACATGCCAAGTGAAACTCACCTAGCCAAGCACCTCCTCAAAGAGCCCCCTCCTCTCACTGGCAAAGCTATGAAGTGGGTTGGAAGGAAGGACCCTGGTAAGGCTCCAGGAAAAGCAGTTTGATAAGGTGCATTGGCAGGCAGGGGCGAGTACCAGCAGTTTAAGGCTTATTTCCATACCTTTGTCCTGACACTTTTTTGAAGAACCATTGATTGGGACCTACCATTTCTTTGCTGGCTATCAAGTAACCACAAGTGCTCTCAAATGTGTTAATTCTAAGTATGCTGCTCTGGTTCCCAGTTTTAATATTCTTTACCCTTGGCTTCTCAGTTCTTTTTTTTCCCCTCTGTAAGCTGTTACCTGAACTAAATTCCCCCCCTCCCCTTGTTCTTCAGACTTTCTTTAACCCAGCTGTTTAGGGTCTCCCTTTGTACCAAGATGAAGAGGGGGAAAAGCTGTGAGAACAATGGGCTGATACCTGTTCACTCCTACGGGTATGTAAAGACAGAGACCATGCATCTATACACTGATGTGTATATAAAGGTGCTTCCCTTAAACCACCTACTTTCAGCTCAGAGACACTTCAATAAGGAACTACTCTTCCATGCTCTTGCCCAGTCTCCCCCAAATCTTTTTTTCTTTCTGAACCTTGCTCCTGCTAGCTTCATTTAAAGTCCTCCACTTCTTGCCTTGAGAGAGATGTTAACCAGTTGACCCCCTTCAATGCCTCTCAGTTTTGTAGACTTGTAGTGTTATATGGAGATGAACGTTAATTTTTTGTAGACATATAGTGTTGTATGGAGGTGAACATAAATTTTTCCCCATTCATCTTTTCCAGGCAGTGGAAGTTTTGGCTAATTCATTTGTTCCTTGTATAGAGCCTTTTCTAACCTTTTATTGTCTGTCTCAATTAGAAAATCAAGTCACATCAAGCGTGAGCAATCTCGTGATAAACAGTCTTATCAGTCTAAATCAGTATTTTTCAATCTTATCCATTTATTTACTGTTCTGATGTATTTTCAATCCAGCCAAAGCTGTTTGTAGGAAAATATTTCAGAGAACATCCCCAGATGTTTCTGTTCCCAGTATTTATCTTAGGGGCTTTTTGTTTAACCAGTCAGCACAGTGACGCCTGACAAAACATCTTCCTTCATGTGAAAAAACATGGCTCAGATATCCTTCTGGAAGCAAGCAGGCATGTTAAGAAGGTGTAAGTACCATACTGGACAATAGCCCTGTAGCTAATGCAAGGCCACACTGGGAGCCAAATGCGTAAACAATACTATATTAGCAGCAGCATACCACTTTAGAGATCTGATTAAAAGCTGCTGCATCAAACGTTTGCTGAACTATAAACTCTAAATAACAGTAATGATAGAAAGGAATTGACATTTCAAATTCCAGCACTAGAGTCCTTGAACTCCTCACAGAAGGAACTACAAGTTGGGAGGACCATCAGCTTCTCCTGTCTTCTGTCCTGCATTCTGCAAGCAGTTGTGCAACCTACCAAAGAGGTAGGTAGGATCTAGGTTTTTTCCTCTAGTGCATATATAATGAACTGAATTCAAGTTGAAGTTTTTATAAGCAACAGAGTTCCCCGTTAGTGCAGCCACTGGAAACTTAAGTAGTAATACACTACAACTGCTGCTCAATTATCTTGCATTGCACACTCCAGCTTTACTTCCTGAAATTCTTCAAAAGGCACATTTAAGTATTGTGCTTAATATTGCAAGAGCTTATGATTTTTGTAACATCTCTTTCATAATACTATTTAAAGTTTGTGCAAAAAAAATTAGGGTTTTAGTACTTTGAAGAACCTCTAGCAACTCTATTTAAGCAGTTGCTGCCATTACATTAGCAACTTATACCAAAAGCAAAGACCGTTTGAACCCTATGTCATGGTACAAATACAAAAGCTACACAAAGCAACGTGAGAGTACATACATTCAGCATTCAGTGAAGATCAGAAAAGCTTGGCTCTAGACCTATTATGTGCTAGAGTCATACAGAAATGTAGAAAAAAATAAAAATGCTTCTTGATCATGTGATGCTTATTTAATCACAAAATCACACGAACAGTTTTTATAATAATACACATGTGCAGGCTTCTCACTTAACCCGTATCTTGCCAGTTTTTCAAATATGCGGTTACTGTATAATTATTTTTCTTAGTAGTATTGAATACTGAAAAGGAAAACTAATATTGAAGAAATTATATATTATTGTTGTTTGTGTTAGCAAAAGGATCAATACTGGTTGATAAAGTACAGATAAAACTCAGATTCGGATGGCTAGATACAGAAATTAGATTATTACCTTTGCACATTTTGATTAGAAACACTCAAAATGAACCTAGATTTTTAACATACCAGTACTATTTTTACTTCAGGGTTGAATCATTTCTTGAAGTTGCATTTTTGTCCTAATAACGACATTTTTTCTGAATTGTGAACCAAGCTGAAAACTAAATTGGGACAACTCTCAAAACTAATTAATCAGATTGATTTTGCCCTTCTATTTTGCTATTAGAAGCGTAAGTATCTTTTGTGTTATACTGCAGTACTCTTCTCCATTCTAAAATTCAACTAGAAATACACAAATTTGATTAGCTTCCATAAGCCAAAGATTAAATCATGTTACTCTGACTCAAAATACAATCCTTGTTTTCAACTCAATGCTCTCGAGATTTTCTATATATAACATCTTCACAATGCAGTGACTGGTCATCTGGCTGTTTAAGTGTGCTTTTGCTGAGAACAAACTATTTTCATGAAGATCCAAGCCCTCACCAACTACAATTTTCTCTAGTAATCTAGAAAAATATCAAGTGGGAAAGTTACCAGGGAATCTTAATCTAAATCTATCTGTACAAAGAGGCCTCAAACTAGCTTAGAACCCATTTACCCAAGGACAACACTCTGTAATCACATGAAGTAATGAAAGCATTGGAGAGAGGGTACAGGAATAGTGTACTAGGTCATTATCTTTTAGGGTACTCTATTTAAGGCTATACTGACCATCTCTTGGGAAAAGTAGTATTTTTAATACATACATATGTGTATATATACAGTCTCTACACACATGTTAAATATGTAGCTCTGGATATTAGTTTTATTACACTCTACCTTTAAAACTTGAACTTGGCCATCAGTAGTTACGTCCTTCAAATGTTCACAAAATGATCGGCATAAGTCAGCAGCATACATCTGAAATTAAATGAAAAAGGAGATATTATGCAAACACATTTTGTATCTACACGCATATGTCCAAAGACCCAGCTTCTATTCAAAGATCATATTTGCAAAAATGCTTGTCTTTCCTGAACTCGTGAAAAGCTAACCTAAGCATTTTGCTGGTTTTTTGTGACTTTGCAGGTTTTTTAAACTGTCTATCTCAATGAATTTTATAATGAAGATGTGAGAACAAGGCATAATATCTCTAGTTTTGCTAGAATTTATGATCATAATTTAATCTGGTAGGATAATTAGATTTTACTATTACTACCCTGCATAGGACCTTTTCAGGTATCAAAGTACTAAAACAATCCACAAAACATTAATTTTGAATAATAATCTTTCTCAAATCTGATTCGATTAAGCATCCACCATGTGCCATAAAGAGCTAACATCAGGACGAAATGATAAATGAATAAAAGTGTAAGTGTTTGAATGTACAATATTTTCCAACCGACACGAGAGCAAATAGTTTGCCAGTAGGGAACCAAGGTGCTAATATGAATCTTTATATAATGGTAACATACCTGTAAAAATTCAGATGATGATAAGAAAACATACGCGTTGATAATCTTAAAGCAATTTTTGACATTTTCTGAACTCAGCTCTGGAAAAAGAGAAATCACAATTCAGAACCTCATCACCAAACTGAAGTAAAACCAAAACAATTTGCTTCTAAAAGTTGTTTTTCCTCACAAAGCATTTAGGTGCCAGATGCCTACAAATAGAAAAAAAAAATTATCATCTATTCAGTACCATTCTGGTTCTGTCTCCCTGCCAGAGAGTAACAAGAGGCACAAGATCTCTCATGTCCTCAAATGGAAGCACAAGAAATCCAATGACCTCAAAAGCTAATGCTAATTAAAAAAAAAGTCAAGTTTTAAATGTGATGCTGGGCTAAGAAGGTATTAAAGATGGAACAAATGAAACAGATACATAAGGGACCTGCAATTACTGATAAATGATCCCTCTAACACTTGAGTCAATAAATCCTGAGTAGAAAGAGTGAAATCAGGATTGCGTTTCTGCCCTTCTGACCCAGGTGCCACATCAATTGGCGTTGAGCTTTTGGATTGAAGCACACGGAGCTTTACGCCATACCTTGAGTATTTCAGTAAGGAAAGCATATCCATTTAACAGACAGATACACACAGAAGATGGTATACAACAACAGTTTGAAGAGACAATAACAGATACGTCCTCAGGCAATACCTATCAAACTATATAAATAAACAGAAAATCACCCCAGAATATCTATAAACACAATCCATAGCAAAACAAAAGATCTCCAAGTTTCACATGGAGGCTGATACTAGTGCAGAAGGCCAACAGCCCTCGTTGTCTGAAAACAAAACAGAAAACTAAAACAACTCAAAGGGCTTGCTAAATTTTCTTAAAACCAGTTTGGGAGACAGACTGTTCTTGGTAAAGTAAGTGGACTTCTACATCACTACCTTCAATTAATATTCCATTAAAATGATCAGGGGAAGCCAACAGGAAAATACTTTTACATAACTTCATTTAAAAGTTCCTTATCAGATTAAACTACCAGCAGCTGGCTAAGATGTGGTATGTCTTCCATGGCTTACATAATTGCAGCCTATGTGTGGCTTACATAGCAAAACTTCCACAGAAAATACCACATGACAGAAAGCACGGCTGGTTTTCCATTATAACATCTGAAAAGTTCTGGGGAGTTTTAGCAGTTTCTCCTCTTTTCCCTTCCATTAGAAAGAACATTAATGCTCCCATTATTCGACAAGGCTATTGGACAGCTTTGAATACAAGACTAATTTCATATCTCAGTGCTTGGACAGGTCATGTCTTGTTATCACTTGGTTTGAATATTTGCGTATCTTTACTTGAAAAGAGGTAATTTTTCAACTATCCATCCAATAGCTTCATCAAAAGATTCCAATACATCTACAAATTAGCTTCAGTAGCACATTAACCAGTGTTAAACATGCTTTGAAGTAACTGCATTCTCCTTAGAGGTCTGTAGGTTTTTTTCTTCTTACTGGATGCAACCATATTTTAAGGTTCAAACACTGATGCAGTAGGCAAATTGTAAAGAAATGGTCATACAAACATGAAGTGCTACCAAGCCTTCCGTAACTTTCCGTTCTGTGGTAACTGATACAAAGATAATAAAGTATGAGCAGCAAAATTTCAGGAAGTTAGTTATTTCAGGCCAGAAAGAAAAAACAGGTAAGATACATGTCATGGAAATGAGAGAATTTCAGTTACTCATCTTTGCATAAAGCTCAATGTTTAGTAAAGGCATTTTTGTAGAAAGAGATCACCTTCAACTGATTACATTTAAAACCCAATTATGCATCAATTCTCTTGCCAGGTTTTCCTGAATCAAACATATCTTTTTCTGAACTAACTCATGTGCTCCTCTGGGTTTTGTTGGGTATCAGAGGAATTATTCCAGTTCCAGTAACCTGCTTTTTGCCACACCTTTAAAAGTACAGCACAGGCACATTAAATCTGATGCTTCTTGAAACAGGTTATGTCTCACTTTGACCACATTCCCAAACTGAAATTTTATAAGATTTAGCTGTCATTTTAAGCGGTCTCAGTGCAGAAATGTATCCATCCTCAGAGAATTAATGTATTCCTCCATTCCACATTATTCAATCTGCTGCACTGAAAGATGGATTAAGGAGCCTCTGCAAGGCCTCTATAGGGCTATTATATTTCAACAGAATTTAAACATTAGCAGTAGCGCTGACACAAAAATCAAATGTGACAATTATGCTGTGAATGATTATTCTACATCAGTAATAGCACCACAGCCTTTGAGGGAAGGTCAGTTATGCAAGTGAAATCAAGCCTTCATATCAAATGCAACATTCTATTCCTATATCTTTAAGGATAGCATTGATTACTTTAAAAGGCAAATCTAACTCATTTTGTACAACTCCTCTGACATCAAGTTCAAACAGCAGTAGTATCCTGAAATGGATATGTAAAGCTCTTTTCAGAAAGGCATATATATCTGGAAAGGAACAACTACATGTTACTTTCTGACTAGTTAATATTAAAAAAAAATAAATTAAAAAAAAAAAATCCTCATTGCTATGTTTATATTTTGTCGACAACTACTGCTTTTATTTTCAGTGCTGCTTGACTGATATGGTTACAGACATATTTAGGTAGTTTGGAAACATCGTACGTAGTTATTAACTGTATAATGGAAAAGCTAATAATGGAAATTTAAATTCTCCAGACTAGAAATCATCATTGTGGTTGTAAGCAGAACAGGCAAGGATTCCATATAATCAGTATCACTAAAACTCCACACATTTCATGATAAATTTCTGTAACTTCTTTAAAAAAAACTCTGAAATGATAAACTGAAATTTGTCTTATTTTCTGGGTACAAAGCAGCCTCAATTTATTAATAAAAGAGGGTAAGTAGATAATAAATATTCAAGAGGATGGAAAAGTCAAACAATAAAAAGCTGTTCTTCATATTTTAACAGTTACAATTTTGCAAGCCCCCTCAGTTCTTTAGCCACAGCAGCATTAATTAATGCACGAACAACACAAGGCGTAGCAAAAAAAGAACAAAAATCACAAAGAAATTTTATTAGTAAAAGACTTACCAAGAAGGGCAGACATGTTCTGAAATATTCTCAGGAGCTCAGGTGTAAGACATGGACTATTCTCCAATGTCACTAACCTACCAACAGATTAAGCAAAACATTTAAGATTATCTATGAATAACAGTGAGCAATCATTCTGACAGATGTAAAACATTGTAACTTCCAGTAACCATCTATATGATCTTTAAATAATGTGTAACAGTTACTTGAAGCATATTTCAAGGGCAGCAGTAGTCCTCACAACACACACATCAGTATAGGCATGGGTCTTGCTATGGTAGGAAAAGAAAGAAAAACATGCCACTGTCTTTTTATGAAGACAATGTAACCTCCAAAACGCAGCTGTGACAATGTTTAAGTACCCAACCTGGGAACTCAGAGGAGGTGGGTAGAGAGGGATATTCACCGTATAAGGACCGCATGTGTAGTGCTTTATACCTCAAAGGAGCAGCTGTGGTGGCAACCAGCTCACACTTTTTTCTTTTTTTGAGGTCTACAATGATGCATTGATTACAATACATAAAAACAGAACGATATGCTCTGCACTGTTTGTAACATTCCTGAGGTTTGAAAACAGTGGCTACAAATCAAATTCATACTTAAAGCCAGAGTATCACATTCCAATTTGTTCCTAGATCTTAGGTGTGAGATTACTATATTTAAATAATATTTCTGATTACGTAAAGTATCTTAGCAGGAGAACAGCCTTTGTTTCAAGAAGCCATTAGAGTCCCAACCATGTCTGCCAACTCCATCCAGATTCCTCTGATGCTCTAGGACACCTTAAAATGTCATTCTTCTGCATAAGCATCAGAATAACAACCTCAAGACCAGTATTATTAACAAGATATAAAGGCTCTGAACCGATACATTAGAAGGGCCCATCTTAAATTTTGTGAAGATATTGCACTTTGGCTTGCTGCTCCACCACTAACAGCATTATACATTTTAGTTTTGCAGCACATAGAACATTTGTAGATTAAGTATCTGTAATTCAAATACCCATCTACAATTTAGATCAAACAAATTGCTCAGTATTTCAAGACAAACTCAATGCATTCCTGTTCTGTAGGAAAGGGATGTGCTGAACTTGGTCCAGGAACAGTTTCCTCCTCCTACAGTGGTGTCACCTGCACCCGAAACATACAAATTGGGCTCACGGCAAACTGATCACAGTGCCACTTTTTGTTCAGTCACCAAATAGCCTGAGATCTGGAAGATAATTTTTGCATTTTACCCTTGTAAACTCATCATCTCTTCCAGTAACAAGCCCTGATAATCACTGGATCATTGTGCTCCCAAAGTCAAACACATTCAAATTTTAGTTTAGCACACAGATTATAGTGAGTCTAGACTTTCTGACTTGCTGTTTATTTTCACAACAGAACTGTATGTTCACTATCAACTGCCTGAAAAATAATTTCTATTTTTAAATTTTAAAAAGTTATTTTTAAAATGTGTTTCTTCTACTAACATCATAACTTCATCTCTTCTGAGAAAAGGTATATAGATGATATCAGGGTAAAATAACAATATATAAATTCTTAATGCAGTCACAGGGTTTTTTTAAACCTCCTTCTCCGCCCACCTTCTGGGTATATCAAAACAACATTTAAAAAATTAGAAACTAATAAAGAACATTCTTACCACAACTCCAAACCATCTTCCAGAAGATAGACATGGGGAGGCTGAGAAACATCTGTACTTAGCTGAATAACAGGAAGCAGGAAAGGATAGAGATTTTTGCTGTCTGCTCCCAGTCCCTATAAAATAAAAAATGTTAATAAAATACTTTAAAAACCTCAATTGAAGCATTTCAAGAATAGCATTGAAAAAGATCTGTGATGCTGTTCTATTTGCATACTGTAAACGTGCATTCAAGAAATCAAATGTTGAACTTGCATCCACTTCATAGAACAACAGAATAGTCCCGATACTCCTGAACTTTCTCTTAATAGAACTTGAGAAAATTACGTAAGTTTTTTAAAAACAAGCAGCTTATCAATGGACTGCAAGAAAAAAAAAAACCCAATACAAACAAACAAACCTAAAAACATTCACCGGTCATTCACTGTCTAGGAGAAGTCACAGCTCTAACAAATATGAAATACTAAATGCTGAATAAAATGTTACAAAGATCAAGAAAAAATTACTCTTTGGACCTTACCACATACTACATCTTTGACATATTCTGAGAATCAGGAGAAGGATTTGTTTTCATTGCTACACAGAGATTCAGAGCTGACTCCAGGGATTTCTTTTTTTGAAATGATTCATGAGCCATACACAAAGACGTCTCCTCAAGAACACAGAGGTGAGAATTTTTTCAGCAATCATTTAATAAGAAAACCCAATTTTTAAAAGTAAGCTAAATATAACTATTGTCAAAACTAATCATAAATTAATCCTAAAAGGAATAGAATTCTTAAATTGGGAACTATCTGCATATTTTTTAATATTACTACTTAAGAGAACTGAGACTAGTTGAATGCTTCATTTGCATAATATACTATATTTGGAATCTGCTAAGTTTAAAATTATTTGATGTTTCTAAGTGAAGGTGGAATTATTTAAACAAAGTTGCCTTAAAAGAAAAAGAATCTTCTACAAATTTCTCTCATGTCTTTGTGTCCACCTATATTTCTGACCTCCACTGGGACCAGTAATAAGAAGCTCCATGATTTGTGTGGGAAAATTGCTTGGAGAGGGGAAATTATAAACCTAACAGAAGGTGTAGTATTCTAACAACCTTTTTAGGGAAAAATACAGTTGCCACTTTCGGACAGTTGGCATGCACAGAATCTACTCCACCATGGTTCCCTAGGCAACACAACCTGCTGTCCTAGAGGAGCAGTGGAGGTGGAGCAGAGTGGAGAGCCCCTGGCCAGGCTCTGCTGTGCTCCCTGCAGGACTGGGAACTTGGTGGTGCCATACAGCCGATAGGCTGCACAGCAACTGTCAAATGTGAAATGTAAGAGATGTCCATCGGTGAGCCAACAACTGTGTTAAAACTATTCTTAGATGAACCTTTCCCATTGTAATCTTGTTACAATACGAACACACATCTCCACCCCAAAGTTACTCACCTCCAAGGCATGACCGCCCCTCACTGAGCATGCACTATTTCTTACCAACTATGTCTTTAAATGAAAGCGAGAGAAGTTTATACCAATCAATAATGTAAGAATGTATGAGTAGAGTCACTCAAGCTCACCTGAGAGTAAAGTATAAAAAGTGAATGAATGAGGGGAGAAGTTAGGGAAGACTCAATCGTAACTTCTGGGATCAGTCAATGGGCTGCACCCGCCTTCTCCCCCATAGGGACACCTATTGGGTAAGATCTTTGACTTATGGATGCTAAATAACTAACTTACGCTAGCTGTTATTAGTTATTAATGTTTTGGTTGTGTATAGTTTGGTTGTATATCACTTCAAACTTGTTTTTGCACAGTCCCTATCACCAGCAATCATGAACCTTATCTTGTCACAATTTTATAATAAAGAGTGTTATTCTGTAAACCGTTAGTGTGAGTCCTTTGTGGGCACCAGCAGTTGCCGGCAGTGGGTAACACACTCAGGTAAAGTGGGAAGACCTGAGGAGGGCCCCCCTGATGCTGTTGGCGTGTTTCCCTGAACAAGGCAGTTGAGTTGCCCCCCGATCCAGCGGGGCTGTTCAGTGAGGGGGCTTTCCTGGGGCACTGATAGACAGATCAAACACCTGGCGTTGAGAGGATTTCCCCTCCGCCTCTTCACATGACAATTTGTTTATTGTGAAATATGTTTTATCTTTGTTCAAATTAACTACACTTTTAAAGGAACCCTAATTGTCCCTTTAGTTGCAACGACTAGTCATTCCCCTTCCACTTTCTCTACACTGTTAACCTCTACAATACTATCTCCTTTAAAATCATGCATTTCCAGAAGTTCAACATTGCCTGCATATTCACAGTCTGTTCCTCTATGGACACTGCCCTACAGCCTAGGAGCACTTCTTTTGATCTTTGCTATTCCTACTCTTTTTTGAGATGTAGTAGGGTTGGAGAAAGTGGGATGGCATATAGTCCATACTAAAGCAATGCTGAACAGCACAGATTCTGCAGGTAATCTAACCATTTACTGGTTTATTTGACAAATCTTTTCTCAGGAGCATACTACATTTATTTACATTTTTACTACCTACAGAACAGATATTCCAAGTGCTAGCATTAATTGATTATACCAAGATCTTTTCCTTCACTAATAAGAAATTCAGTTAATTTTAACTATCGTCTCTCAATAAAGCAAGCAGCTAGTAATTTTTACAGGCTTTCAAAATTCTCTGCCAAAGTATTGCAGTAAGCCTACAGAGGAATTAGGGAATTTTTTGTAGATGTATAGAAAAACAGGGAAGTTACCATCAAGAATCAAAACCACCCAAGAAGCTCATTTTGAGTGACATCATGCAGTACATCCAGGAGAAGCAGGGGATCAGGCCCAGCCAGCATGGGTTTATGAAAGGCAGGTCCTGCTTGATGAACCTGATCTCCTTCTAGGGCAAGGTGACCCACTTAGTGCACGGGGGAAAGGCTGTGGATGTTGTCTACTTGGACTTCAGTAAAACCTTTGACACCATCTCCCACAGCATTCACCTGAAGAAATTGGCTGCTCATGGCTTGAATGCACATACTCTTCACTGAGTAAAAAAACAGCTGCATGGCTCTGTCCAAAGAGTGGTGGTGGTGAATGGAGTCAAATCCAACTGGTGGCTGGTCACATGTGGTGTTCCCCAGGGCTCAGTACTGGGGCCAGTTCCATTTAATATCTTTATCAATGATCTGGATGAGGGGATCGGATGCACCCTCAGTAAGTTTGCAGATGACACCAAGCTGCGGGGAGTGTTGATCTGCTTGAGGGCAGGAGGCTCTGCAGAGGGGTCTGGACACGCCGGACCGATGGGCTGAGGCCAGCTGGATGAGGTTCAAGAAGGCTCCGTGCCGGGTCCTGCACCTGGGTCACACCAGCCCCACACAGCGCTACAGGCTGGGGCAGAGCGGCTGGAAAGGGCCTGGTGGGAAAGGGCCTGGGGGTGCTGGTCGGCAGCCGGCTGGGCATGAGCCAGCAGTGTGCCCAGGTGGCCAAGGAGGCCAGCAGCACCCTGGCTGGTATCAGAAACTGTGTGGCCAGCAGGACTAGGGCAGTGGTTGTGCCCCTCTACTGCGCACTGGGGTGAGGCCGCACCTCAAATACTGGGTTCAGTGTTGGGCCCCTCACTTCAAGAGGGACACTGAGGTGCTGGAGCGTGTCCAGAGAAGGGCAACAAAGCTGATGAAGGGTCTGGAGCACAAGTCTTATGAAAAGCAGCTGAGGGAGCTGGGGTGGTTTAACCTGGAGAAAAGGAGGCTCAGAGTAGACCTTACTGCTCTCTACAGCTGCCTGTGGTTGTCGATCTCTTCTCCCAAACAGCATGTGACAGGACAAGAGGAAATGGCCTCCAGCTGCACCAGGGGAGGTTTAGATTGAACCTCAAGAAAAATTTCTTCACTGTAAAGGTTGCCAAACATTGGAATAGGCTGCCCAGGGAAGTGGTTGAGTCACCATCCCTGGAGGTACTTAAAAAATGCGTAGATGTGGCTTAGCGAATGGTTTAGTGGCAGACTTGGCAGTGCTAGGTTAACAGCTGGATTCAATTATCTTAATCTTTTCCAACCTAAAGGATTCTATGATTCTAAAAAGGCAATAGTTATTTATCTGACTACAGATTACCAGCAACTTCCACTTACATGCAATGTGGGTCAACATAGCTATTAATGTTATATGGCAAAATCTGGGACCTAAACTCATCTAGACTTCCTTAGTTTTGAGAACTATAAGACACTAAGTGAATTAAACAACTTACCTAAACAACTATGGGGAAATGAAATCTAATGTTGATAAATGCAATCAATATATTCTGGAAAGGAAAAGTTCCCGACAACATACAGATGTATATTTAAAAAAAAATTACAGAAAAACAAAAAGATATCTATTTAAAAAAGAATTACAGAAAAACAATGGTCTGGGATCACTATGTTCACCTCTATTCTTAATATGACTATCACTTATTACACTTAGAAGTCACAGTCACAAAGGTAAGGTGTTAGTTGCTGGCTCACAGACATTTCAATAGTTCTGACCATTCAGTTTTAAAATGGACATTAAGAAGAAGAGTGTTCAAGTATAGCTAAAAATAAAATTATGAGCGCAGATAAATTCTCTAAAGAAGAAAAAGGATCAGAGAGATGGAAATAGAAGTAACAGGATGTGATACAAATTAATTACATAAAAAAGACAGCTCAGAGCTGCTATTTAAAACTAGGATATTTAAGAAGGGATGAAATATTCCCATACGCTACATAAAAAATGCTGCAGAAATCATTGTAAAAGGATGTAACAGATATCAGAGGCTATGCAGTAAAAATGTAATGGTAACAATAAAAAGGTTGGAATTTCAAATAAACTAGATGACCCATTAGTTGATGCCCTTGAGAGACATTAAACCTAACAGTTATGATTTAAACAAGAAATGTTTTACACTAGTCTGAATTAAAATGCAAATCTAAAGAACAGGCAAAGTGAAATTTGCAGTGCTGACCCATACCTTGGCCTGCAATTTAAACATGGATCATCTTCACAGAAAGTTTGCAATCAAAATAGAAATTCCACATCCCTGGGAGCTGAATGGAAAGCAATGGGGAAACAGATGTGCCTATAGTGCAGAATCAAGTCTGAACCACACACGACTATTGTAAGAAGAGACCAATACTCCTACTGCCAGCTGGGAAATACAGGGAGCCAGAACAAGCTCTTTCACATAGTCACTGAAGACGACTCAATTCCATGATTACAAAACCAACCCCTGCCATAACACAAGC
The DNA here is from genome assembly GCF_023634155.1 of Falco peregrinus. NCBI lineage: Eukaryota > Metazoa > Chordata > Aves > Falconiformes > Falconidae > Falco > Falco peregrinus. The sequence goes on from NC_073739.1 coordinate 63,227,433, forward strand.
AAATGTGCCTCAAGAACTGCTTTTACTGATCAAGCCCCTGGAAACAAAGTAGTTAAGTGATTAACATTAGCCATGCTTACCTCCACTATCAGAGAACCTTTATTGTTAGATATAGTATTTATCTTTATTGTAAGACCGAAAAGCATTTAGAAATAGCCTATAAAACCAAAATATACCTTAATTTTACCTATATACATATACACACACCGAACATGTAGGCATGTCTGAGAAAGAACTGTAGGAGACACTGACATTTATGTGTTTCTGACACCTTACCTGGACGAGATGGATTAGGGTGGTTAGAATGGCACATCGTAGCATATTGTGTTCCTCACTCTGTTTCCAAAGGAGCGGTAAATACTGAACCAAACATCCTACATATGGTTGTATCTGAAGTTCAGAAGACAAATTTGTTTCTTAATGTGTGGAACAAGGCCATTAATTTATCCCAAGCATGATTTCTGAAACATTTAAGAGCTGTTTTTTTCATAGTAAAAACACAGAGAGTTCGCTTTAATTTACTCCCTCTCCTCTTTCTAAAACCCTGTATTCCGTACTCTATGACTGAAGTAACCTCTGACTGCACAGCATTTTGAAAAGAACACATTACTTAGGGTAATATTTGTGCATGTCAATTGGGCCTAAGTAGTAAACAGAACACACAAAAAAATACTTCATTTGATAACCAGATATATTTTCATCTTAATATATTCTTCACTTCAGCGTAATTCCTAAGACGCAGTAAAAAAAACCCCAAAACGCTGAATAACCTCTGAAGTTATCCATCCTTTGAGCAAGGGTTGGACTATATGCCTCCAGAGGTATGTCCCGGCCTAAAGTTTTTCTGTGATGTTCTACAATACTAAAAGGTTAATCTATTTGTCTTCTAAAGTACTTAATCAGGAATTAACTTAAACAGATTTAAAGGTTCTTTCTCAACTTGTTTTTTTCTGCTGCTTCTCTTAACTGATCTAAAAAGGCAGGGAAATCTGTTGTCATGTTGACTTTTTTTCTACAAGGGACAATTAGGAAAGCTTCATTTGGTGGTCAGACAGGATTACTTCAGAAAGGAGGTAAACTCAGTTATGTCTGTCCTTAATACAGCCACCCCGTGAAAAAAAAAAATGAGTCAAAAGCAGTCAACAAATCCTTTTTTAATTTTGCAAAAACTTCTTCAATTTCTTTATGTGTAAGCTGAAGAATATAATTTAACACTACGAAGGAAGTACTGAAAATTCCCGATGTGAACTTGAAACTTTTCATGCAGTTAAGGAGAGTGCTGTACAGGCACCCGTGATCCCTATCAGTGCCAACGAGAGATTACAAATTTGACTGTGCAGTCCCTAGGAGTGTGGAAGAGTGTGGAACATCCTGTTCCCTAAAATGTCTCTCCTGATATGTAAGATTTAATAAAACCCTAGTTCAGATACAAGATGATACAATTAGAATAAATTACTATTTAAAAAAAAGAAAATTGCAAGAAATGCAGTAAGATAAGCAGTTAAAGACTTTCTGTGCTCTAAAAGGTGAGTCGATAAAAAAAATCCGAAATAAAGTAGTAACCGAGCAAGAACATTTTACAGAAAAGACAAACAAGAACTGAAAAGTGAAAAAAGAACCAAGTAATGTAAACAATGCAGGCATCTACCAAAAACAATAACCAGTCTATTAATTCATGACATTTTCCTCCTATTTTTGTAAAAGCCAAAAATATCAAGTCCTCCTCTGTGTTCTTAGTACAAAGCAAACACTGAAATGTATCTTAAAAAAAAATACCTGTGTATTGACTCTTTCAATCACACAAGACAGAACGTGAAGAACATGCATTTTGGTATCACATTGTGTTACTTCCTGAAGTAGTTGAAAGAGCAGTGTAAACATGGATTCCAGATACTACAAGAAAAAAAAACAATTACAGATTAGACCACCAAAAATAAAACTGGTGACATGGATTGGTGATTTTCCTTTATGCTTATAACTTCAAGACATCCATGAACTTTAAAAGACACGTACAAAGTGTGCAAAATGTTAGTCTCATTTGGAAAAATGCACGCTAGCCAATCACTGCCTAAACAAGATTAAAAAAATTCAGATATGCTCTTATGTAACAGTTCACACATGATCAGTTTGAGCATATATCCTTTTCACGTTTTGGTAAGCGTGAACACAACTTCACAGATAAAATACAATAAATAAAGCTGAAGGCTGTCTCTCTAGAAGAAGCACTTTGTTAAGAGTCAAAGCAAAGGAAAGCCTTCCAGCTTTGGGGTCAGTAAATAAAATTTATATAGTGAACTCAAAAAGACATCTTAAACAATTCCAGTGGTTACAGTGTAGATGCACTCTGCATTTTTATTTTGTTTATTCTTAAGTGAGTTGCAATGAACATGGAAGTCAACCAAATAAGAAAAAGCACCTGCTAAATTTGAGTGATCCAAATAAATCTTTGCTGTATTTATTGCTAACATTTCGTTGTTTACCTAATGACAACAGTAACAACCACTGTAAAGAACACAATAGAAGACTGAGAAATTCTGTGGGTTTTTTAAAGGCACTATTTAACCACATGCTTATATTTAATATTTGCATGAAACAGCAAGTTGGAAAGTAGTGTGTGAAATAGGCATACTGGAAAGCCACACTACTATGGAGATGTAATTATTAAAATACAGCATTCATATTGTCTTAGCATGAAGAAACTTGCATCTGATAACACACGGTATATATAGTACTAAACACAATACTAGGAAGTTGTAATAGTCATAACACTGAAAGGGTTTGAATTGTCTCTCTGTATATTGCACATTAGCAACCTTAGCAGCAGCAGTATGAAGACTGGAAAAAAAAAAAAAAGACATACACACATACTGATTACTAAATAGTGTGTTTTAAAATGAAAAGAGATTTTTTTTTCCTGCTTTCTCTATGGATCTGTCTGCTTATCAGAATATGCCCATATAAATGCTCTTACCGGTAAGAACTGGTCAGTTCTGAACTCGAAGTCATCTACAGGTAAACAAACATTGAGGAAAAATACAGATTGCAGATGGATACAAGACTCAAGCAAATATTCCACAGATACAGAAAAATTATAATGTGAAGAATTTGGTACCAAGTTTAAAATTATTTATTTTCTGGTAACTCTGGAAACTAATCAAACATTTTTGCCAATAAAAGGATATTTAACTTCAGTGTCGTAGCTGTCTCAATACGGACCTGAAAGACAGAAGTAAAGAAGCATCATGCATACATCCATTAAACTTTTTGATATCTCTGACAATATCAAACCAGCTGCTGTTTTGGCAACTGAATCACCCTACGCATTCTGTCCTCCTCTAAGAAATGTAGTTAGTTCAACTAAAACATTTTAATTTGCTTTTAGTATCCTTTACATTTTTATTTGGCATTGCTATAGTGGTACCACCTGGAGAAACTACTAGGGCAAAATCTTCATGAAGGTCACAAAAGAATTAAAGAAGATATCTAGCCTGTTATAAAAACTCCTGCAATAGAAAAGGAATTTAGTACGGAATTATCTTATGGCTTGCTGTCACCCAAAAAGTATGTATGGGCTTGTTCTTCCCTGGTAGATGGTTCAGATGCTCAGAAAGCATTAAGTGAAAACAGTCACAACGTTGACACAGAAACACATCCTGCTCTACTAAAGCTGTCTGCAATCACAGAAATAACAGTTATGATTGTCAATTACTAACATTTAAATAACAAACTAGCTAGGTTCATTTGTTGGCTGCTAGGTCTGTTTGTTTAAAAATAAAACCAAAAGAAACAGTCTTGAAACCAGCTTCTCAACTCAACCTCACCTGCTAGTAAAGTGAAATTGTAGCTTAAAACCGCAGAATTTTATTCAACAGCTTACCAACCAATGCCATTTATCATATTCTACCAGCAGATAATTATGTTGATGCTTAAATAATACTGTATACTGCAGAGACTAGCCACAGAATAACCCTGTTATACCTACACAAAGTGTTCATTTGTTTATAAATTAATCTCAAGACACTTCACAACTGTCGCCCTACAAAGCGGACTGTTGCTGTTGCCATTCATTTCCCCACCAAAGACATCACCTAGTAAATACCTTAAGGGCTCGTTTCATGTTTTTGACCTTGTAGCTCAACATCTCCCCAGTTCAACACCCCCTCAATTCCCAACAGATTATCTTTTGCAAGACACAACAGACTTTAAGGTATGATGTCATTAAATTCTAAATCAAGTTTACACAAGGTATGGTATTTAAGTTTCACCTGTGTTTACAGAACAAATGTGTAATCCAAAACATCACTTACTATACTTACCACTAAGTCCTGGTCTTGAAGCAAGTTACGAATTGCCTCATATAACACAGGTCTCAAGTCTGATTTGAATTTTACAGAAATCCACTGTCCAATCAGCCAAATTACTCGTCGGCGTATTGGTTTGTATCTTTAAAATCAGGGAAAAAAATTGTACTCATTAACGCATTATACTTGCTGTTGTTGAATACTTTGATGAAAAAGAAATTTAAGAGTCACTAGGAAAATAGCATTCTTCAAAACAATGAGTAAAAGATTTAGTTTGTCAAGATCAACTTTAGAACTTTAGTACAGAATTCCTTTTCATCAAAATCCTTCACTAGAAGGTTTAGTAAAGTCCAGCTTAGTCTGAAAAAGAATTTTTATCCTAAATGACTGAATCTTGAAGGTCTCACTAGAAATACAGTTTGTTCTTCAAACAGCACACCAATAAAATAAAAAATAAATCTTATATTTATTACTGCCATCATGGCACCTACCGCTTTCACCAGTTTCGAGCAGTTTCCTTGACATTCCTTTTATGCTCAAAATTTTAGGTCAGATCAATTTAAAAATGCAAACTTAACTACTGCATTACAGCAACAGCCAGAGTATTTCATGTCATCAGTCTAAAACTATCCTCAGAAAAAACTGACGTTAGCTTGAGAGTCAACAGGACGAAAAACCAGGACAACAATAAGCTGAACTGCCTAACAATGACTGAGAAAAGCACTCCCTACAGCTGCTGTTTTTCTCTGCTGATCAGGAACAGTAGGTCAGCTTTAAATGTTTAACCTGCACATATAAAAAGCTATGGAAGATGAATCCTATACAAAATTTTTAACTAAAATTCTTTTGCCTAAATATATTTTCCATTCGATGAACTTCTGCCTTGTAAGCCATCAAGACAGCAATTTAAACTGAAGTTACTGAGGCTTCTTTACATTTAATAAATGTCATTCATTAAACATTCCATAACCATGAGATAATTAACAAAGTACACCTTCTGAGAACAAGAAGGTTGTGGAAGTAGCATGTATGCAGCAGTTCACTCGTCTGGAACATAAAGCTAAAAAGCAGTAACATTCCAGTGTTGTCACATCAATACTTTCTTTCTCAGCAGGAAAAGTTGCCTTAAGATTTAATTACTGCAAAAAACTGTATTCAATAAATTACTATCCTATTACAGAAAAGTTTCTCCTTAATTAGTACAAAACTAAATGTTATGACAAGTGATAAATTTGGCAACGCAATGTTTCTAAAAATCTTTAAGAATATTTTTTCATTAATCCCCTTTTTCTCCTACTGCTATAGTCATGGTTGACAGTATCAACTGAATAATGGGCCATATATGATTTATTTAAAGAACGTGTGCTCATGTTTATCTGAGGAGACCCTTATTGTTAACTTGAGGATGTACTAAATCCTTAAATTAACTTGAAGATGCACTACATCCAAATGGGTGACAGGGAGTGTGCTAATTGTCCAGGCACAAGATATGTTAATATTGTTAACCTGAAGATATACTAAATCATTGAATGAGAATGTGTTAATTGTCCAGGTTCGAGATATGTTAATGACTTCCCAGATTGTTAATGAATAGACATGAGTGACTTGTATAAAGAGGGGGCTGAAAGGTTCCCTCAGTGTGCATGACTTGGGTGGAGTGATCCCCCATGCACCCAGCACTGCTGGATAAAGATAGCCTCCGCTCGCCTGAATATTGCTGACTGATTCTTCAACTCACAACAGACAATGAAACATTCAAAGAAAACAAAACACAGCAAATGCTATGGTCACTGCTAACAAGACATAGGTTTGTGCTGCCAAACATGAACTAGTTTGTGAACATGCATGCTAATCACCACGGGGCATTCTGTGGGGCAGCAGATCATGCCCCCCAGTCCACTTAATCTGAACTGCATATGTGTTCCTGAAGCTGTCAATAAAGCAGCACTCCATTGAAACTATTATTACCATCTCCCCTTATTGACATGGTGGCCTCCAATGATGCCGGCAGTAGAAGCACTTGAAGCAAACAAGGCTTCAGATAAAGGATAACTATAGAACTTCTGCACGCTTCTGTTCCCAGAGGAATTTCATCCTGGGACATCACAAACTCCAACCAAATGGTTAGACAGGTGTCTGACTGACTGTAAGTACAACTGTATCAACTGTAGAAGACTTTTGTCAGTTTTACTTATGCTGTTTGTGGATATAATGAAAATACTAAAGCCAGGATGTGCTGCAAATACCATGGTGGCTTTGTTCAGAGATCAGTGCTGGTGTGGCATAATAACAAAGGATCAATCATTCACAAAAGTGCTCTCATTTTTCCCGCTCTTCTGACATTTAACCTAACCATTAGAACTACTTGGCCACTGGTAGACAGCACAGTGAAGCTGAGATCAAAGACTAATGAGAGAACGAGTAAGAACATTAGTAGACACCAGGTAGACAACTGTGGCAATCATTCTGTGACTCTCAATTAAGGTTATACATCTAAAAGTAATTAATTTTTTATAAAAGTGCATTGTAATGAAAAGAAACATTTTGATATTACTAAGTTTAGCAGGATTTTCCACTCTACATGAAATCATACTGTATTTGTAAATCAGGAATTTTTAACTAGCATTTAGGAATAAAAAAGCTGGCTACCAACTCATTATGGATAGTCATTTTTGATATTGCTAAGTTTAGCAGGATTTTCCACTCTACGTGAAATTGTACTGTATTTGTAAATCAGGAATTTTTAACTAGCATTTGAAGAGTATTATCAAACGAATCAGGTAACAATTATGTCTGGGACAAACTGCAAAGGTAGGAGAAAAAAAAAACCAGTAGAATTCTTCAAAGGACACTAGGGTCACTGCTAATGACTGATGAAAGAAACGGGACATATTTCTTCAGAGTCAAAGGATGATTTGGAACTCATCTGATGAGGATTAGCAGGTACAAATGCAGTCACTGTCCTTCTGCAGAGGGAAGAGTGACAGTTTGAGGAACAGGGAGGACACTGTCTTCTAGTCTATAGAGATGGACAGCTCAGTCTGTACTCAGATGTCAAATAAAAAAAAATCTTTCAGAACACCCCATGATATCTGCTAAACAAAAAAAAGGTACCCATGTGAAGGCCATCCAAGTGCAAGGGACCTTGGCAAGAAGGAAAATCCACAGCAGATGGGCTATATAACACTCTTTATGTAGAATCAGCCTGTAATCATTCACACTTTACAACACAACCCTAATAGTTACTTCCCCACTTTACTGCTGGCAAAATTAACAGAACAGTGCTACAAAGGGCTTGTATTTAAACTAGGAGAGAAAAGCTAAGCTAGGTTTTACAGAGATTATCCAACAGGTTTCAGTTGGACTTTTCTGCCTGAAAGGCGCCGGGGTCTCAGGAGACCTAAATACCTTTCTTTAAATGAGCAAAGGTGGTTGTCCTGAGAAAGTTTAGTCAAACTCAAATATATCCAAAAGGACAGACATAATATTTCTACAGAACTCTGGAAGTATCCACTACACAGCAATTTAAGCAAACAGAAACTGTCAGGAACACTGTCACTTTTGTGACTATCAGTTATCTATGTCATACCTCTGCTCACTTAGTAGATATGTTTAAATACTGAGTATTTTTCAAGCCTTGCAATTATGACATTATACATTACCAGATTTGTTTCAACACTTCATATTTAAATGATGAAGGCATAACAATCCAAGGTGTTTACCTGTTATGAGAAACCTGTAGTTCTGCTAACAGTTGATTTTTAAACCACTGATCAAAATCCACACTATCAAATAGTTCATAAGCAGCCAGTCCAACCGCATTATACACTGGGGGGAAAAAAGGTTATGCTTTTTTAATTTAATGTGCAACATTTAATTTGTAATACTAAATAATTGGACTGATTTAAGTTTCAAAAAACATTTTTGATAACCTGAACATAATAAAAAAACAAAACTAAAGCACATCTTTCTGAAGAAAGATACTACATGTCTATGCAATTGTACAAAAATTATAGGAAAACTACATGTAAAATCTTGATAGCTAAGTAACTTGCCATTTCTTTATATGGAATGCATTTTGGGTTGTTTAAAAAAATACTGCAACAGTTATAACGAAAAACTGTAAACTAAAGTGTGCCTTATAAACATAATTGTTTACAGAAACACCTTTACAATGGTGAAGGGAACTCTGAAGGACATTTTAGTAAAAGAATGGTATTACACAAGGCAATTCAGACTCCTGAAAGTAGTTAACAGCCATAAGAACAATTAAGATCTTATTCTAATATCAAAAATGGTTCCATCAGAGGTCTTAAACGATTCTTTTCTTTTGGCATAAAATCTCCTTACTTGTAAAATGGACGGAGTATCTCCATGGAAGCACTGTAGCTCATTTATTTGCAGAGAGAATAGGACAGTAAAAGGGATTGTCTAAGGGCTTGTTTCACAAAAAAAGCTGAAAAAAGCACCATATTTTTACATAAGCATTTTGAAAAGTGAAGACTGACATCAAGTGAAAAGAGAAATAGGATTTAGGTCCTACTTTCCAAATGTCTTAAAAAAAATATCTTGTAAATTCTTCACAAAATCTTTAGTTGAGCACATACACAAAAGCGGCTCTGTTACTTCAAAGTAAAGCAAACATAATTTACCCGCATCCTTAATCAGTACAGCATTGGTATCTTCCATGTTGGTAGATCCTAAAAGATAAAGTTAAAATAAAGAAAAAAGCATAACTAAAAATGCAAGCAACTTTGCACTTATACACTTCAAATAAATATGCTGTGAATCAAGACTGCTTCACTGTTCTTGTTTCATTCACAAATTCACCTATTTCAGTTTCAGTATTTTCTTCAGTGAACATACTAACATCAAATCTCTGCTTTCATACCCTACTTTTGATTGACTTCAGAACCGAACATTTTTAACAGCAACATGCAAGTAAGTCAGAGGCATTTAATTTAAATTAACAGACTCAAAACCTGCAAATTGCTGGACTGTCAATGACGTGGAACTATTTCCAACAGAGTCCTAGACATAGTCCCTATATACTTTACTTACGTGTGCATGTGTGCTTACAGCAAAGATTTCCCAAAATCCTAAGAATTAATGAATTCTTAATATCATCTATTAATTCAACAGCAACTCTCACAAAAAAGGCTACTAGGGGCAAAAAGAAAAAAAAAGTATGTGTGTCTTTCAGCATGGAAGTATTAACTTCCATAATTCTTGGAAAAGAATGAAAAAACTGTCATTCCTGCTGTAAGGAACATTTTACCATTTCCTGTATCACAGCACAGCAAGCCATCTTGAAACTTATGTACATAAAATATTTTATGAAAAAATTCTGTGAAGTCAGAAGCCACCCTCAGAAAATTACTATTATTTCAATTTAATAGAACATACAGATCCATTCTGGTAAGTTCAAATACAAAATACTGACAGTCAGGTCAGATACAACCTGGGGAAGCAACCTAAACTGAAATGACAGGGAAAATTAAGTGGGAGCTACCATGCTCATTACTTTTCATGGCCACTATAAAACTTAGTTTGAGGGCAAACAATCATAGAAGAGAACAGAAAGAAAACTTGAATAATATCTCAGTCTATAAAGACTTCAATCTTCATACAGAAAAACATCAAAGTTTTAAAGCCAATTCTTCAAATTCAGAAAGTCCTCTAGACTCTCCAAAATGACAGCTTAACTTGAACTTTTTCTTTCTTTTAAGGGTTTTTGTTCCCCAGGATTTTTGCAGAGACATGGCAGAACTACCATTTACTGTCTTGCAACATTTGAACACGAAGTTTCCAGCAAAACAACCTACAGACCTTATTAAGCTTGTTGAACATTCTCAAGAAGGCCTGAAACCTCATGACAGTAGAAATGCCCCAATCTTTGTCAGTCATCTACAATAGTTACGACAAAAAGTAAAGAATCCTTAGGATTCCCTCCTCCTATATACACACTACATTTTCCTTGTGGTAGGTTTAGAACTAATTTTGAAATATTAACATGTTCTTCCAAAAATACACAGTGAATGTACTATGTAAAGCTAGATATCCTAAAGTAGAATTGTTTAACAGTTGACAAAAGCAAATATAAAGAATTCTATGCTTTACAGTTCCTTTATTTTTTAAAATACTTACCTTGTAGACTCTGAACCATTTCTAAAAGCACAGGGGTAAGCGTCTGATTGTATTCATGGAAAATATCAATAAAAAGAACTTCTGTGCATGGCTGAAAAATTACAAGATCTCTTTTAGAATCTATCAAAATAAAGGCAATTAAAATACACTATGCTAAAATCAAGTGCTGAATATCTCACACAAAATGTCACCATTTAAAACGCAATACCCTGTAGCAAAATTAGTATTATATGAAATACCACCCTTCCTAGTATACAGTATGCCTAACACTAGCAAGACTCTGACGACTGTATCTATATCAGCCAGCTCTGCCACAGAAGAAAAACAGCTCTGTGGAGAGAAATAGCTGGTGCTGAGAAGCCAGTGACTACCCTGTATGTCATAGTTTCTTTCTGGATTACGTAATAGCTGAGTCATATGGACTGAACACCCATTTGCACTTGGAACACAATAGATGCACAGGGTGGGGTTTTTTTTTAGTTTTAAAATGAAAGTAACCCAGAAAACAAATCTTGAGCTCTCTCTCCAAAGGAAACCACAGCAGTGATAGCTGGAAGATTCACTACAACAGCATACTTTTGATCTGAACTAAAACGTTAATAGAGAATCATAGAATCATTTAGTTTGGAAGAGACCTTTAAGATCATCAAGTCCAAACATTAATCCAGGACTGCCAAGTCCCAACAGTAAACCATGTCCCTACGGACCGCATCTATGCTTTTTTTTGAACACTTCAGGGATGGCAATTTCACATCCCTGGGAAGCCTGTTGCTGCATCTAAAACTTTCTTCATTCATCATGCCTACTAATGAAGTCCTAAGTGGTAGTAAGTTACCAGTTTGAAGAAGAGACAACTTCTACTGGGTTTAATCACAGTCAGATACTACACAGTACAAACACCTGACAAAATTCCTTTTCTCTCCCTCCCAAAATTCCAATGTACTTCAGCATGTTTGAACATTATAAAGGAACAAAGCTAATTTACACTAATTCTAGTTAAATTTCTTTAAGTATTTTTTGAATAATATTTCTTTATTTTAAATTCTAAAAAATAAATATTTTAAAATGAATTCTTTAACTAAGTATTTTTTTGAAAAGCGTAAGCTTATCTTTCTACGAAATATCTTTTCTCTTGGTAACAAGGCTACCAAGACATGCACGCAGAAATGCTGAATGGTTTTCAAATTGAAACACTTACCCTGAGACTGTACTTCCAAGAATCTCCTCCTGTCTCTTCTACAGCTATTATTTCACAAAGAAAGAGAAAAAGTATTACTTCACTATGGTTCAAATCGTTTCATATTTAGATATGTGGCTATCACAGACCACTGAGAAATCTGTTGTTAACAAAAACAATCTCTAGAGGCAGTATCTGTACATGTAACAAGACTGCAGAAAATAAAACAGCCAATATGGCAGTAATGAACTTGCAGAGCCAACCTGGATATGAAACTTTTACACCAGTATCTAAATAAACTGCAACCAACTATACAACGTTTCTTACTGAAGCCTTCTGGGTCTTCCTCCCACATGGTTAATTCTTCATTTGTCAGCAGAAAATAGTGAGTGACTAGTCTCCTACATATTTCCATTAGTGTGGGGTATGTGAAAAATGCTGTCTTTATCTTATGCGCTTCAAGAGTTTCAGGACTGCTATCTGAAATAAGACACAGAAAATTCCAAATTACAACTAAGCAGCTTAATGATCAAACAGTAATCTAATAAAATTAGAAAGAAATCAACAGAAGTTCTTATCCTCAGAGGAAAAAAAGAAAGAAAATATATATTTTCATGGCAAACTTTCATAACAGACTTTCAGGTCTTTTCAAAGCAACTTAAAACCCAAAATTCATTTACTTTTAAGAGAGTTCTCTAACAGCACAATTAGACTGAAGGGTTGTGATGGCTTCACAAAGTATTTATAACATTCTTCAGCTAATATGTAGATGAAAAAACTTACCCTGCTGCTTTTGGTGTTTTGTTTTTTTTATTTAGCATTACTGAATTTAAAAACAGACAGAATGCAAAGGAAGATTTATTTATACTTATTCATAAAGTTTATCCAAATTCGATCTTAAAAATAAATTGGGGTTTTTTTAAGAGTTAATATTGGTTAAATAAAGCAGCAATATAACCAAGTACTGTATACTATAGAACCAACAGGAACACTGTATGTCAGGCAGAAATTAAGAAAAATTTTCTAATTTTTTTAATCAACTCGTTCTCAATGAGTCAAGGGCTATAGCTTTTATCAGAACGTGCTATATTCTTCTCAAGTGACCACATTTCTATTTCAAAAACTCAAACACAATTACAAACTTTTGCACATATAAATTTCTGTTAATAATCAGTGGATTTAGGACAATCTAATATATTATAAAATTAAGCAATAACACTGAAATATATCAGTACTTTGAAGAACTTTTAAATGCTGGGTTTGTGTCATCTTTCTGAAACATATCAGTATGTTCACAAAAATTCTATTCCCCCAAGTATCGAAAGAGAATGCTAATTGTTATCTAGTCATTGCCAAATGGTAAACCAATGCGGAAGATCAGTTTGTTGTTTTGGGTTTTTAATAGAGTTCACTTCCATTTTTCATTACACATCCATACATACAACAGTGTATGAATTATTCAGAATGAAACACAGTCCTACTAAGCAGAACATATAATTTCCTTTATATACGATTACACATCAAATTTACTGTGTTTCTGTATTTCAGAGTACTAGTATTAGTTAATCACACCAAATAACCCATTTTATCAAACATTTCTCAATGGAAAGATGCATCAAACCAGCTGATGAAAATAAACCAAATTCCATACCTCAACACTTTTTAAAATCAAAGATCATCACTCTCCTTGTGTATTAAAAATTACTTTAGCAAGTCAACATATATATATATATATATAAATATTTTAAACATCAAAATAAGAATTATCTACATAGAAAAAAGCTTACATTGCTAACTATTCAAACATTCAATGCTTCAAAAGAATGTCTTAAAGGAGCTTTATGTTGGGAACAACTAGCAAAATGTTTCTCAAAATATAAAAATGTTTTTAGTAAATAGCAGCAATACCTTCAATATTTTTGGATGGCTTGTATGCATAATTTTTTACAATCATCTTAATAAGATTCATGCACTGTACAATAAATTGCTCAAATACAATTCCTTCGCCAGCCTCTGTGAAAGCATAGCTTACAGCAAACTCCAGTGACCTCTGAATCAAAGGTGTGAATGAAAAAGGATGTTGATCCAGGAAGTCCAAAAGCTAAAAATTAAGGAAGTAGAACAGCAAGAAAAAGAAATCAAATCTCTTTTCATACAAGTCTTATTATAAACTAGTTATCAAAACTAAGTGATAATTTTTACACGATTACAGAAAAGAAAATTGAACAGACAGGAATTTAGGAAGATATCAGTATTAATGGTAATAAAGCATTATTTTGCCGTGCAACTCTTGATTCATGTTAAAAATTACCCTTTTTTAAGATTAAGGAACAATATGCATTTTCAACTAGACCAGCCTCCTAGCAACACAGTATATAAAACATACCAGCCACACTTAAAACCCTGAACATTTTAGCAGACAACTCATCCCTATTAGAATTATTTTAACTAAAAGAGGCATGAGGGAAATAACTTTTTTATTATTTTTTCTCCCCCTCCACTGCAGTACAAGCACTTGCTTCTTCAACTTCTTTTCCAGCTAGCTGTCTGGAGCGCACTGGTCAGTTCCTTTTATCTCTTCTACTGCTGCAAAAATGCCTAAGCCTAAATGTTTGCAGCTGAATTTCTACAGGTGGTAGATTATGTACTAAAAAAGTGTATTTCCCTACACTTTTACAAAAAAAGATACACGTGCCTCACATACTTTGCTTATTAGTTCACAGTAAGAAGTACTATGACAAAGACAAAAATGTTGGGCCAGAGCGCCTTCTGTTCGATTTTTGTGAAGCCAACAGATGCCTCCCACTTCTGATAATTATGCTGAATACTTAAATAAGATCCATGGCCCCAGAATAGAATCTGAAAACAATGGAAATTCTTTAAGTTTGACATCTTTTAAAAACAGAGCAAGTGACAATGCTAAAATTACCTTCTGATAATATATGTAATTAATGGTTGCACAAAATTGGCTGACAACTCCAAATATATATTATGTAATACAAAAGTCACAAAGGTTAGGACAGTCTTCGTTAATTTTCTTTCAATAAACTAAAATTGGCCAGTTATTTAATAGAACTAACAGGGCCTTAGAAACAGCAATCTAACAAACTAACAACAAAAGATAAAATACCAACATTTTAGCCTAACTTCCAGAATTCTTTTTTGAGCAAAATCCTAGCTAAATAATTTACTTATGGAATGCATTTAATTTTGTTTGAGCTAAGGAAACATAACTTATGTCAGCACCAGTAAAGAGACACCCTTTTCTTCAAAAAAACTTTCAAAAATGTATTTTACAACAAAGATGTTTTAAGTTGCATTTCTTTAAAAGATCTGAAAACTATTGGCTTTAAGGCACATACGTATCTGAATAGGGATGGCTCCTCCAGAACAATAAACTATTCAGTAACTGAACAGAGAATTTACTTACCACTTTAGTAAATAGAATTATAGTCTTTTCTAGACGATCTCTGCATACGTTGTCTGCTCTTGTATTTCTACCTGGTAAATCAGATATTTAACAACTCTCATTTTTTCAGACTTTTCGTTCTGGATAGCTAAGTTTTAAAAAATTAACAATGGAGAACAAGTTGTTTTATCTGTAGTTCAGGGATTATGGCAGCTAGAAAAAAGTTCTATGGCAGAATATATTCAAAGACAAATTCAAGGTAATAAGTACTGGGGAAAAACAAAAAGTAACCTTTAACAATTTTCTCACTTTCAGTGAAATTCACTGTGACTGATCAGAATAAAACCATCAGGACATCATTACAGACAACTCAATGATAAAAGACAGTTAAAATAATGCAGGCAAATGCTAGCATAGACAAGCAAAAAAGCACTGAAAAGATAAAAATGCCCTTTTATTAGAACTATGGTATATCCTTACTACATAATACTACATGCTTTCCTAGAAACTCCATCGTAAAATAATGAAGGCATAGAGGCAAAAACCATGTAATAATAAATGTAAACACTAAGCTTGTAATGTAGTTATGACTGCTTTTGCAAAACAGTTTATTAATTAGGGAAGTGTAAACAGGCAGGTTCAGCTCAGTTTTTATCTTAGGACATTCAAACCCTGGAGTCCTCATATTCTAGGAGACTATGATAACCACCAAGCTTCAGGATGGGATGGCCTCCAATTCAGCCTACTAAAGCTAGGCAGCTACCGTGCCAAAAATCAAAGGGCCAGAAAGAGCACGACTGTAGTATAGTAGAAGGGGCAAAGAGTTGCATGCAAAGAAGTCTGTAATTTAGAACAGCGATAGATTTTTGTTTAAATATTGTTTAGATTTTAGATATCTTTGTAAATAAACCATGTTGTTTATTCAAACATTGAACATAGTGGTAGTTTCTACCTTTACTAGAAATGTGGCTCAGAGCCCAGATCAGCCCCTCTCATCTAAGTACAGACTCCTGAGTCAGTAACCTTCACTAATATAAAAAATATTCTTTCTACTTAGTTTAGACACGTTCTCAGAAAAATTGTTGAATCCTTAAGGCTTTTAGAATTGAACCGACAGGCTTGTTGAACCTGACAGATTTCAAATGAATGAACGGCTTGCACCAGGTCTACTACAAGTGTAAAAGCACAAAAAGAGTGAGTTCAGATGCTACAGTGACAAACATCTGCTTTTTGCTTGCTTCAGGTAACTTCCCTGCAAAAGCACTAACACCTGCCAATTATGCTAACATTTCTGTTGACTGTGTAAACATGTGGTTGCCTGTCTCAGACTATTACTCTTCCAGTTATAAAGCACGCACAGCTGAATGCGGCCTTTATTTCCCATTTGATACACGCCGAAACATACAGCAAACTCCAGAAAGAAGAAAAAACATAAAATTCCAAAAGAAGAAAGTTCAACATAACCCGGGTTTTAGTAGCATATACATATTTTAATAAGGATACTCTGACAATCCATGGCTTATCTTTCATAATTTTTTTCACTGCCATTAACACACCAAGTATAATTTTGGTGGAATTCTAGTTTGTTCATATAAAAGATTTTTACTGAAGCCTTTTCTGACTGATTCAGCAGCATTTAAAGTAACAGCTGTGTGCATATAAAAAATACTTTGCACCTAAATGATTATCGATGATGCACTAAACTGCATTATGTTTTCATCCAGCTTCTAATATTTAACAACCAATACAAGGAAAAATATACAGATACTTACTACACTCCAGAAACTGTTTTAGGCGTTCAAACACTGCATGTAGAAAACCCTAAAAATACAAAAGTATATGTTCTTTTAAAAATGAAGCTTATTTTGCACTGTACTATGAGAAGAAAGCTGAGTCAAACTGAAGTCAGTTCAGATGTGTTACAAGCTCAATCACCTTATGACTTTTAACTGAACTAGTTGATTGTCTTGTACAAACAATTTTCTCATGAAACAAGTAATTAGCTACCTAGCACACTGCATAGATGATCCAAACTGACCTTATTAGTACCACACAAACAGCACAGCATTTTTCTAGCATAACATAGCTTTCATCTCAAGATTTCACCTCAGATTAATTCTATCAATGGAATTTGATAGGAAAAATATGCCATTACATCTGTCTTTAAATTAAAACACCCTTTTCAAATGATGGGGGAGAGTACATATGACATCTCCCAGTAGGCAACAGGGGTGTCACTATCATGGACACATAAATCAGAAGGGGTACCTTTTCCTTTTTTAAACATCACATCTTTTGTGTCACAGTTTAGGATGTATCTAGGATCTGACAGTTCTTAAGTGATGGCAGGAAAACTTAAGACTGTGTTGCTTGATCTTCCCTTTACATAACACAAATGTGTGCCTTTCAACAATTTTTCAACATACCTCTTACACCTGAAATCATCACAAAAGATTTCTAATCTAGAACTAGAAACAGATATATGTCACTTACCATCACTTCTACATTGCAATGAGGCTCTACAAAACCATGGACTGTCAGTTTACGAAGCACTAAAAAGAAAAAGCTATTTGTGTTAGTATTTCTCAACCCTTGTTCCAATAGGTTTCATAACATGACTACAATTAGAGCTACTGTGTCTTTCTTACAATTCTCCATATTTAAAAATACATTTAATTTTTGGCTTTTGGATGCCTCAGCCATACCTACCATGAATCTGATCTTGTTGAAATTACTTTAAAGTTCAGTACCTTATGTATAAAATAATGAAGAGAACTCCAAGAATTACTGAATCAAGAATTCTGCAAAAGCTTTAAGTATTCAACCTCTGAAAGGTTCTGCAGCAGGAAAAGTGCCCAGTACAGTCAACTTGGGCCCATAAGCCATCTTATGAATTTTCTCAGGTTCGTCACTGCCAGTAGGCCACGTAAGGTGCATTCTGCACCTTCTGAAACAACTCAAGGCAGGTATCATCTACATTGCAAGCACTGCAAACAAACATCTCGATTATTCAAAGCCACAAAGTACAGTAAGGATATTTATTCATCCCATTGATAAGTACTTGAGCACCAACCTAAAAGCTAAAGCTACCTCTTCACCGAATGTAAGATGAACTGAACACATCAGAATTCATAGCTCAGCTTCTTCAGCTAAGTGCCTAAAAGACAGACAGATGCAAGCCTAAATTACCACATACATCAAAAAGCATCCCGTTAGGTCCTCCACTTTCCCACCTCCTAGACTATGGCTTCTTACAACATCAGAATGGTGAATACCGAAAAACAAGAGCACCTTCTCCCTCTTCTGTGTGAACAATCCTCCTTCTGCCTTGTTAAAGGTACAGCTAAAATAAACCAAAATTACGGGTTTTCTCAATGGGCACAGCTCTATTAGGGAATGCACACTGTTTACTAAAGAAATCTTACTCATCCACTGGGAAAAAACTTGATTCATTCTATTTAACATCATTCTATATTATTACCTTTCAATGACAACAAGGTTCTTTCTAGTGAATTTCTGGCTCCAGCTTCATCACCTGCACAGATGTGCTGTAGGAACGTATCAGTATGATGATTCCACAAGGAACACGCAAAGCCATAAATACCTGATGCAAGCTGCAAAAGGAAGAAAGACCAACAATAAATAATATTTGATTTCCTGAATTTGGCTACAGCGTAATAAATTCCTTAATTTTAAAGGCTATTTTAGACTGTGAAATTATTTAATCCATCTTCTTCTATATCATGGGTCACCGTGTTTCACTTGCTTCTTTGTTGGACTGTTGTTGTACTGATCCAAAGAGATTTTCCAGAAAAATATCTTGTCTTAATTTGAAGTTGTTATGATAGATTCACCTCCTTCCTTGACTACTTGGTCTTTGACTCTACTACTTTAAAGTAACTATGTAGGTCTCCTTGATTTTCGTTAAATACAGCCACAGGTCTACAAAACAGCACGAGGCTTCAAAAAAACCACCTGTCAGCCCTCCTCATCACCTCCTCTCCCACCAGACTTAAAACTGTCTTACAGCACAGTTAATACCTAATTCAGCTTACTTACCCTGGGACACAGCAGTTACATGACTATCTCTAATAAAAATGGTATGTCACAATGCCTACAGTGAAACTAACTTTACTTTGTTGATAGCTGCGAACTATCATTTAAAAATTAAATAATTTTGCTTCAACTTACTTAAAACACAGAATGACAAACAGTTTCTAATCAGCTAGCATTGAAAATCTCAAACTTAATTTACATTGCAGTTTCCAAACAGTGCTTACCTGATAAAGTTATCTGAAGTATAAACAGAAGATAAAAAATTTCTCATTCAGTTATGGTAGCACTTGACAGCTTCACAGTTAAGGAAGAACTGCACTTAGTCTGATACGCGTTACATCAATGGAATCAAAACCACAGATGACCTGTTTATTCAGTTCCTTTGACTGAGTAAAGATGAGACAGTAGAAACTCTTGATAATTATTCAATGATGTGTTCATGGAGTTGCAAAAACACATCACAAAATAACTATCAACAGTTTCAACTTACTCATGTTTTGGGGGTTGGCTTTGGGTATTGGGGGTTATGTCTCTTAAATAAAATACACTAATACTAGCCATAATAGTAAGCAGTAACAACTCAGATTAAAAAGAAAAACAAAACACAGTTCAAAGCAGCAATAATAGTCCTAATAGTAGAATATACTCTAGATTAACCTATTTGTTTGTCATCCATTCAGTGTACCTTAGTACTAAAAAAATTTAAAACAATTGCTTTATTAAAAACTGGGGGGACAGAATGACAAATACACAGTATCCACTAGGAGGACCCACCACATTTTTACATTTGAAGTCATTCAACTAGCAATTATATATATATTTTATAATTATAATTTTTAATATATATATATACACATATGTAATTTCTATTATACTGCAGGACCTAAAGACCTTGTCATGGCTACCTTAAATGCCTCTAGTCACTAAAACAGGCAAAGTGTGCTGGTGGGTGATACTGTATGAACTCACGCTAGGATAGAATGAATTTTGTAGTTAAAATGTAATGAATATAAGATACATGACATCCCCAGCCAACATCTTGTGAGGCTGTTGACATCCTATTATCTGTCGGCATCCTAAGCTAAAACACACCCAAGGAGGAAAGACAGATAGAAGGAGCTGGTTGAAACTGGTAACTCACCCAACTCAGCATTTTCTGGCAAAAGGTGAAAAGTACACCTTGAGGAAGACCCTTGGCCTTCCTCCCAAAGACCACTGCCCACGTCCCGAGGACCGCTGCCCACAGTTCTTGGAAGAATTTGCACAAGCAGAAAAGACTGATAAGCTAATTAACATACGAAGTGAGAGTAGGCCGGTTTAGGTAATGACTATGTATAGGCGTTAATTGAATAGTCATTGGTTTATGGTATAAATGTAAAGTAGTTAGTTACTTTAGACATGCACGTTAGGCGGAAGGATCCCCCGTGCATCCAGCGCTGCCAATAAAGGATACTTAGTCACTAAGAAATTTTGACTTTGCTCTTTAAATCATGGGGGTAAAAAGATACTGAAGCTAAAGAAGAAAATTAATTATCTTCATAAACGAAAACTGTTCATGATGAATAGTAACAGTAAAAGCAAAGATGGCAGACCTGTTCAATGCTGGATTTCATAATTTGCCAATGATCACAAGGATTCCTATTCAGGATTCCTATTTATGACCATATTTCCAAGATTCAGCAATCTCCAAAGCAGCAAAGAAATGTGAACAATCATAAAAACCCTCAACGAAGTTCAATGGGGAGACTAAACCAAATGTTGTATATCCAGTAGCAGAGGAGGTACCCAAAACCTTCTTGTACCTTATGGCAGGACTGTAAAGAAAAGCACTTCTAGTTTAAGATGAAAGTTGTGCAAAGCTTCACAGTTTCAGGAAAAAGAAAAGTTTCAGATAAACTGTAAAAATGTAACAGCATTCTTTCAAAACCAGAGCCAAGAAGCAACAGGAAGACTCCAAAGCTTAATATCAAATGAATGAGAGGAAAACACTGTAACTTATTTTTGCGGATTTGCAATAAATTCATGGGATCACTTCTCCAGTATGTGCTATTAGAAAAAAAAATAATATATCCAAACACTGCAGGTTTTAAGACATAAAATCAATTTCTTCCTAAAAGCAGCAGAACATTTTTATTAGATAGAAAAATAAAACTCACTGGTTTTACTTCCAAAAGACATCATCCTCATTGAATAAACTAAGTCCAGAAAAGTAGGCTCAGAAGAAAATAGAAGTTTATAAGCAGTATCACCAATATAAGCAGGTATATTTTCCTATGTGTACTAAAGCAACCAATTCTACCTTGAGGATTTTTAACATAGTTATGATTATAACTGTACTATTCACAGGAAAGATGAAGTTATAAATAAGCTGCATTTATGTCATCTAACATTTTTCTCCTTAAACATCAAGTAACAGAGTTCAGCAAGGGATGCCTCGTGTAAGCAGGACCTTGTAATCTTCAAGTACCATATTACCTGAAAAATTTAACATGTGTTTCCAAAGCTGTACTAAAAAAAAAAGCTGACACTGTAACTATTTATCTGAAGGTATCAAGAAAGTTTGAAGTATTACTTAAGTTTTTAGAACTTTGCTTTTAGAACTTCCATCTTCAAATGGCTTCTTCCATAAGAAAGTTTTTTTGACTCTCCAGAAGTCACATGCCACTCAACAGATGTGATTTCCCCTTACCAGGACACAGAAGCAGCAGACTTCAAAGTTGTCCAATTTTGCAGTCATTAAAAAAATATTAAATTTAAAAAATCCTGAAATGTGAACCCTATAGTGCTAGATACTCAGAAAGTTTCCTTTTCCCACCTAAAGTTCAAAAAACTGTGAACATACATTTTATTCCCAACACAGTGAAACTGGATGCACCAAAAATTTTCACTCACATCAAATTAGATGATAGAGGAACTTTGGATACTGAACGTATCCACAAGTTTGAAACCAACATTTAAGTATAAAAAGGCTGCTTAAAAAGGGTATGCTTGTTAAAATGAAATTTCAGTGTTACTTTTGACAAATACTGCCTTGTAAATCCAAACAAAGAATGTCACATGCCTTTTCTTTGCATGTCTGAAGTTGCCTCACTCTACGAATAAAAAAAATATACACACTGGAAAAATGGTATTTTTCCTTTCCATAAGGAAAAAGGCTCATACAAACGTACCAAGTTTCTTGGAAATATAAAAGTAACTGAGCTTTTTTTGAACCTGGTAAGTTGGTGGAAATGCAGCAAAGGTACTGCTGGACATGACAACTTTAGCAACAAATACTGGACCTTAGGACCTATAAATTCCTTTCTGTCCCTCCACTGAGACAGTATGTATTTAGCTGTTTTATGAAGGTGAGGCTTTGGGATTGCATTTTGACTTTTTTGCTGTATCCTTGAGCATCAATAGTATTTTCAGCTGCATAATCAAGCTGTATAAGCAACACCTTGATTTAGGAGAGTTTTACAAAAGAAGTCATTATCTCACCTGCTCTTCATTGCTTTGGAATTAATATCTGTGAATTTACCAAACCCTTTATATTGTTCAATTATCCAGATCATATATAATGGCCTAATAAATTTCATAATATAAACTAGTATTTCCTATGCAGAGATTATATTCATCTGTACCTACACATGGCAGAGAGAAAACACTGTTCCTCTACATACACATCTCACAGGAACATAGCACTGTTTCAGATCCTGTCCTATTACAAGAGCCAGTCTTCAGTGCCTCAGACTCCTGACCATTAAAATTTCACCTTAACTATTACACAGCCAGGATTTTTTTTCTACACAAATAGGTAAAACTTCAAAAATAGTCTTCGTTATCTGCATTATGATCTCTTCTTTAAAATGGAGGAATAAAATAAAATTTTGTACATTCAAATGTAACATGTTTGGAAAAGATGTTTAACTCAATAGATTTAGTTAACTGTACTATCATTGCCTAGCTCCAAATGGGATCTGAGATGCAACAACCTACAGCCAAAAACCTGTGTTCTAATCAGTGGATTCTTAAAAGGGAGAATGCAGGCTGCATGAGACAAGATTTGGCATTTGCATTCACATCTTGCCTTTTAATTAACCTGGAGAATGAAGCTGATCTGGAAAAAAATCCAAACACATTTCCACTGACAATACAACCCAAAAATATTGTGCTATGGAAGCCTAAACCCCAGTATTTTTTAAAGACTATATTGAATTATGAATCCAGAGCACATTTACAAAAACACTACAAATTCATATACAATAAGATTGGCTATATGACATGATGACATAAGGCTGATACACAGATATTGTTCTGTAGATGAAGCTCTGCTTCTTAACACAGGTTATTATAACAAGACTCAAGCTGCAAGCATAATAACATTCTCAAAAACATTTCACCTAGAAGCTGACCTCCAGTTATTTCTTACTGTACACCCAAAGTAAAAGCACTTTGTTTCAAATGCAGACATTAAAACCTGCCATTAATGCACTGCCAGCTAACCACAGGAAGTGGCAAGCATGCAGTCTGTGGTTTGCATGCTCTACAATACTGCATCACATTACTTACATCATAGAAAAGTTTCCTATCTGTAGCAAGCCGTTTAGATGCCAGGGTCTTTGTAACATGATAAAAGGTAAGCAGTGCTCTGTGCTGTTGAAGATCGTCCTGAACCTTCACAGATTCTACAAGAGTGGGTATAAGTTCTGGCCACTGCCTTGGGCAGTCCACCCTGGCAACTTTAGCAATCAGTACAGATATCTGAGTTGCTATCTGCAAAAAAGAAAACAAAACACAGATACCACAAAGTCA
The DNA here is from genome assembly GCF_023634155.1 of Falco peregrinus. Lineage (NCBI taxonomy): Eukaryota > Metazoa > Chordata > Aves > Falconiformes > Falconidae > Falco > Falco peregrinus. The sequence continues at coordinate 63,251,317 of NC_073739.1, forward strand.
AAGTTCATTTAGAAAAATACAATGCAGAAACTAACAGCCAAATAAAACCTGAAACAAAAATACCCTAGCACAGATTGCTAGATTTTTGTATGTTTTTTCTCAAACTATTTTTAAATTAGCTGAATGCAAGTAAGTATGGAGAAAAAAATAGGTCTATTTCATGTTTATAGTAAATATCTACATAAAATGCTGTAAATATTTACATAAAATAGCCATAAGGTGGCTACTTTGTTTACATTTTACATAAGACCACTAAATGCATTTTTTTCTAGAAATCATGTAAATTAGACATTTGGAAACCACTTTCTACTTTGCAGTGTTTTCCATCACTTTCTACAAACAAACTAGATTGCTGAATACACATTACCCTTATTTCTGCTATATCTGAGTTTTAGCTTTTAGACAGACGCATATCACCCCCACCATCTGACTTTGGTTGCTGGCACCAAACTGCACTGATGCCAGTCTTGCCAGCAGCTGGCACCTAGTCCTTGCAGCATGCACACAGACTGAGCTTACACAGGAAGATACTTAAAAGGATTTATTCAGGAGACAGGACAGATGGTGGTGATTAGGCACCAGGTTTGTTCAGACATGGGTACTGACCAGCCACAGTTTACACATCGCTGGCCCTTTTCATACCCTCTCTCTGTCTGCTTCCCATTTTGCTGCTCCACAACTCCCTTCCCATAAACATTCCTTAACAAATTTTGTACAGTCCCTCATAACTTCATTTCAAACATTTTTTGAAGTTCAAATATTTTCATGTTCATATTTCCCCATTCTTACCCTGTTCACATTGAAAAGGTTCCCTGATTGGATTAATGAAGCAGACGCTCTCACCTTCAACATACCCTTACAATTACCACCACACTTCCAGCCTAGGGAAGAAGTTACCACCTTACGCCATCAAAAAGAATCCAAGCAACTTAAGGGCATAAGAGGGAATACCTATTTACTGCTTCCTTAGCTGTTTCATCTGAAGTCTGACCACCCCACAAAACTTCCTACAACATTCATTCCTACCTACTTGCTTACCAAGAAGAATTGCTTCAGACAACTGACACCAACATTTGCAAGGAACAGCTGGGAGTCTAATCTCTTTATCTTATATCATATATCTTTCAGATCAAGTGCTATTGATTGGCAGGAGGGAACAAATAAACTCTTCTCTGTACGTGATACAAGAAGAAACCTCTCCAGGGATGCCAAGAGTATTTTCTCCTTGAGGACTGGCTTTTTAAGTGAAAAAAAAAAAAAAAAAATCTGCTGTCACACATTTCAAGCAATATTTTGCTCCTCTCTTTCCTCCATATGGTAAATATCTTCAGAGGGCATGGAAATGATGCTCCCAACATATGGCATGTTCTGTTTTCTTCTCTCTCTCACCTAGAAGTCAGTTTGTATCTTCACATCTCAATACTGTCTAATTTCTTATATTTTGGGGTTGTTTTTTTTCTTTTTTTTTTTTTCTTTTTCTTTTTATACACACAAGGGTCATATTTTTTCTGCCTTTGATGATGCAGGAAGCACAAGCATGTAGCAACTGTGTTGTGAAGTATCTGCAACTAGAAAAGAGCACTCATTGGGAATACAAGATATCAGGCGTATCAGGCAGACTGGGGACTAAATGAAAGGTGCCTCTGAAAGGAAACCTCAATATATGTAATATACAGATTGGGGAACAAGGGACCAAAAAGGGGAGATGGATTCTGAAACATCCTTCAGTAGCACAACAATTGTTTGAACAATTATTTAGGAGCAGGCTGCTAGCATAAAAACAAACCAAAGTCCTCTATATCGTAAAAGACTACATCCCAAAAATATCATAAAGGCACACAAACCAATACGTGAAGCTGCTAGTCTTTAAAATGAAAGTTAAAATGTTCCAATCTCAGCCTGTAACTATAATCTCAAAACTGCAGAACTGTTCATTAGCAGTGAAATTTATAACTATAAAACATGCCATACTATTGCCTTAGCAGGCAAACTGATTAAAAACTAATGGAGATATGGAAAAATTATTGATAAAAAGTTTGAATTGTTTTACATACAATGCAGTTAACATTAGGTTTTCAGAAACGTAAATACCATGCAACCACTTCAAAATTAAATATTTGATAAACTTTATACTACCTAGTAGTAGCATAAATGACACACATTTTATGGTGCAACATGACATACTTCATAGTTATTTTGAAAATAAAGACACAAGTTAATATTTGGTCATACTTTTTACGCTGCAACTATACGTGGACTACAAATTTAAAGATATTTCCTATGTATACCTGCAATAAAAAAACCTGCATTTAAAATAAAAACTTTAAATTCTAGTCAAAATTGTAATTGCACAAAGGTCTTCTACAAACATTAAATTGCCCTAATTTTGATACATTGCTCTTATCCTACAAATAACATTAAACCAACTGAGGAATCCTGAAAAGTTGAAACAGAACTGTCTGCAGAACAGAAGCTTGTTTGCTATACTTTTTAAGTTTTACCTCATGCAAATCATTACTGTATTTTCTTCAAAAAAAAATTTAAGATCCTAGCTTAAAATATTAGCAAATACTTCCTTGCAGAACCTCATACTCACATGAGCAAGAAAAAGTTAGCAGAAGGAAGACTGACTCATCTAGCTTATGGATATTCTGAGGCCCTAACATTAGCTCTATACTCAATTTAACAATAAAACCTTACACTAATCAAAATAGTAGCTTATAATTAGTCACTTTATGTAAGACAAGACACTACCACACTGAAGCTTTATTATGCCTATTTAAATTAATTAATGCTGTAATTAGACATGTGACAGCAACACTGCTTAAGTGGGTTTATGCAGCAGCATTCTCAACAGCTTATTCCTGCTACACCACCACCACACTTCCCTGTATGGCTATACTGGGAGTCAGATCAGATAACAGATACAGCTGAAAAAAGAAAAATCACTCAGGGAAAGGTTATTTTTGAGCTACATGAGTTCCCTGAACCATTTCACCAAATGTTTGCATAAACAGCAAGGGACAGCATCCAACTGCCACTGAAAAAAAACCCAAGAGACAAAACGTTATTTCCAACCTAAATGATTCTATGAATTATGACCTTTGGAAAAAGATCTCACTTCAACACAAAGATCTGTCTGAAAGGCAACACATAAATTGCAACTTGTCAGCTTTATTATTATTATTAAATATTTTGTAAAGAAGGAAACCCAATTATATACCAATACAAGTATTTGCTGGGAGAGTAATAATCGTTCAACACTAACCTGATTCACTGGCTCATTGAAGTTGCTGATAAGTCCAGCACGCAATGAAGTTTTTTCTTCTTCAGAAAGAGCGCTGTCAGGATATATTTATTAAAATATTATTTGACTCTCAATACAAAAAATATTAAGTAATATTTAGAATTATTTTGTCACTATTACTAGTCACAAAAGTTGAATGATCATTTCCATTAATGCATCTGCATTTGACGGGATGAAAATTATTTTTATACACCATTTTCTTGAAACTAATGTATTTCAGTTTGATACACTATCGAAAGAATATCCTTTGTTTTTCCACTATCTCAAATACACTTAAAAAGAGAGGGAAGAGTGAAACAGACAAACATTTGAGGCCTTTCAACCTCAGGTTTTCACGTGACCTTTGTAAACACAAATGGCCGAAGAGAAAGTTCAGAGAGTAAGGTACCCAGATACATTACAAAAATAAGGGAAAAACGTACAAACTGTAAACTGATTGTTATTATACAGTTATTACTGTGGGGACTAATGACTTGAGCATGACTTTGCCCATGCACACTAATGCATAATGACAAAAGTGTCCAGTATAAGGCAATAAGGTATCAGACTGTTGTCTCACAGAGTTCATTACCCAGGGAGCAGTGTCAATTCACACACTAATTTTTTTATTGCACACCTGCACAGAGATGGGTGCTAGGTGGTAAATCCACAAAGCTAGCACACATCTTAACACACAGTAAAACACTTTATAGACTTTGAACAATTGCTTGTAATGAAGTTTAGCCACACTTAATTCTCAATGGTTCTTGTAAGTCTTGATTCCATTTAAAGGTACAGCATACCTTTCCACTGACCAGTTCTGTGGGAAGCGGGCTTTGTTAGTAGGGGACTTCCTTTTTTGCTGGAAGGTGGATCTTTTAATATGGTAATGAGGATAGTTCACACATAGCTATAGTTATTTTCTGTTTGGCCTCATTAACCATTGGGTTTTTCCTAGGGTTTATCTTGTTATGCCCCAGGCTTGACATTTAAGGAGTCTATCCCTTCTCCCAAGCTATTCTACCTACAGTCTGTAACATCTTCTCTTTTCTCAAATTCATTCTTGTTTTTCACTGTAGACATTTACATATATTGTCTAAGTAACAGGCTAGCCTTATGTTAATAATGTATGTGCCAGCCAGTCGACTGCAAGATGACAGCTCTTTTTGCAAAAGCAATAATCCTATTCTACAAGCAAGCCATACAGCTACACTTAAAAATATGGATCCTCTGAAAATTACAGCTTTGAGTGAAAAATATGTTTATAAAGTCTTAAAGAATGCAGGGAAAACTAATCTGAAGCATAAATTCTAAGCCTTAAAGATTAATTTTCATTCAAGTGCAGCTTTACACTATCTTTATACTTCCCTTTAAGTGACCTAGTCTATCAGTTTAAGATTACAAGTTACAGTATCATATCATTCCTATACTATTTAAGACTGTATACGACCCACGTAATTTTAAGTTCCAAACAGGAAACAAAACTGCTTTTAAAAATGCTTTGTTGGTATCTGAAGATTATGTAATCAGAAAAAAAATACACTTTCATTTGCTGATAGCACCTAGAAAGGTGTTTCTTACAGAAAAAAGACTTATGTTACCAAACAAGGTTGTTTAGATGAAACTGTTTCACCCAACATAGCACCAATTTAAAAGCATGCATGCAACCATGACATCTCCATGAGGTCTAGTGGCTGGAAATAAAGATGATTAAACACAGCAACACAACAACTTTCTGTTGCCTCACCTCAGGTGCAAATACTGACCTACTGGAGTTTTATACAGTGAGACTTAAAATGATGCGTAAAGCTCACTAAAACAGTTTTTACACTACTCTACACAAATACCAAATATTCACCTTAAAATAACAGGAGAGAGGATTTACCCCAAGCTCAAACATTTGCAACAGTATTAATAGTTTTCACTGTTTTCCCCTCTGTATATAACACAAGTACTCACCATTTCCTAAATCAGAAACCTACCATTCCAAGTATAGTACTCAAGAAGAGCAATTTACTGTTTCACTGGTGACTCATAAATGCACACTAAGTCTTATCTTCAAAGGTAATTTATAGCACTCAGGAACAAGATTTAAAGGGCTTTTTATGAAGACTTAGGCCTTAAAATATTTTAACATAAAATTAAATTATGCCTACAAACATTCTGGGTAAAGTTTACAAAGATTTCTGCAACAGTAAAATTTTTTCTGCAGGGAACTATTTCATTTATTAATCTAAAGCCACTAGATGATATTTTAGGGAAATAAATTTCTGTGGTCTTTTTTTTTTTTTAAGATTGCAGTATGTAATTTCTGCACACACAGGCATACTCTGAAAGGTTCATAAAACTTGAAAACTCTTACTAATACAATTAAGAAATCTAATGTCAATTAAATGTAGCTTGTACAATACCTCACCTTCAGGCATAACAGCATATAAAACCTGGTTTGTACAGGAAAAGGACTGTTCTGCTGTATTTTTTACCTTGTTTGTGAGCTCATGAGACCTTTTGCCTTAATTACTTTTCCATAATTACCATTACATTAATCATATCATACACATATTCCAAGAGCAGTAACCATTCAATTTGTTACTATGAATAAAAATGCTGTAATTAAGCTCTTGCCATTACACGCAAAAGAAGGAAAAGAAATAGACTCATGAGGATGAGCACCTCAAATACAGAAGCTTACGACAAGCAAAGTTAGCAAAGAGTAATGAGAAAGAATAATGGAAGAAATCAATGCAGACGCAAGCAGCATACTGCATTATATGACAGGATTGCAAACAGCTCTACCAGAGAGCGGAGGGAGGGATTTACCGTTTAGGTAATAGGACAGTGACATCTGCCGGGGACTGGATCCCCCTGCTACATGCTCACCCCTGCAGCAGTCACAGACACAGCCACGGACAGCAACACCTTTATCCTCCTTTAATACACTGCAAGAAAGGCCCACAGCTCCATACAGAAGTTACAGGCACGCTAGAAATTAGGAAGAATGTGTATCACTCAAGTTATTTCCCTTCTGCACTGAATTACACCAAATCAAAAATCAAAATAAGGTCTTCTAGGGATGAAATTTATTTATCTTGTAGTCCTTTACAGTTTGCAATTTCAAAGTTTCTGATCTTTTCCTGTGTTTGTGGTATGGGGAAACATGTATCCAGATATTTAAAACGTTACTTTGGAGATTTTTAAAAAAGGTCTATTATTTCATAAACCAGAAATTCAAATCTGAACAGTTATAATTATCATTCAAACAAATCAGAACATGGATTTGAAATGCATTATTACAGTTTCCAGTAATCAAATCAAAGAACAAAGTCCACAAAAAACAGGATGTAACAGTAACTATCTGTAAAATCAAAAACGTTGAAAAACAGGATCTCCAAGAAAAGCCATTTATAAGCACACATACAACATCATAAAATGAGACCACCTTTGGAGGAGGACGACCACAAATACCAAAAAAACCAGGCCAAACTGCCCAAAAAGAAGCTATGACAACCCTAGGCTTTTCTCCACGGCAATGTGGAAAGCTGCCTGAGAAAGCAGGAGGAAAAAAGTTCATAGGCCCATCTCCAAAATCACGCTCACTGGAAAACATGGCTCTAAGTCCAAGGCAGGTGCATAATAAGTAGCATGAATAAGACAGACAGCATTGGTGAACTGGTGCAAAGAGCAAAGTATTTCAGAAGCCTCACTTTTTCTTAAAAAAAAAAAAGTTGTTTGTATTCACTGTTTGTTGCTATGTATTTTAGTATAATGATTAAGTCAACTAATGCACTGTCCCGAGAATTCACGATCTCAACATTTTCCTGCTTTGTAGCAGCAGCAGCTGAGAAACCATAAATGCCCAGCAGAGAGGTAAAGCTAGTTCTGCTTGCTTCAACTGAAAAATAACACCAGCACACCTGTACAACTGAGGCATTTAACTTACCATCAAAATTCTTGGGAGAGTGAAAGTTCTTCACAAGTACATAAATATTTAAGACATATAGTTCCAAAAGAAACTGTATTTGGCTCCGATTTACTAAGGAATTAAGGTTATATGAAAACATTATCTATCTGTAGGAACCCTCCTTCAATTCTCATAATTCTTCAAACTACCTACCAAATTACAATCAAATACATTTGGCAAAGAGCAGAAGTGTCAATGGTATGTTTTTCCTTAGATTTTGTGAAAACTGTAAACAGCTGAGTAAAGCAGACAGACCTAAGTTACCACCCCATGGAGAAAAACACCAGTATGGAATTAGTCTTTCCCTTCAAAGAGGCAGCAGAAACCAGTCACCTCCAACCCAAACATCTGCTCTTCTGAACAGGCTGGGTAGATCAGAACAAACTTTGAGGTACTACAATGTACAGACAAAGCAGAGCTGCTGATGTGAGAGACAAGATGAAAGACAAGAATTTTGCAAGGACAACAATCCCTTCAAATACCATGAAATCCAAAACATGACTGGTTCACAAAACAATCAACTGAGAAATTACAGCTTAATTATGGCATTTCTCAAAATGCCCTCAACATATTCTGCTGCTAAAACAAAACTATTTGGGTAACTGCAAAGTACTGACAAGATGTCACACAAGAAATCTAGGGAAAAAAATTCAGAACTGGAGAAACAACTGGATAGAGTGGACATGTACTTAATTTACCACATGGAATCTTTAACAGCAGCCAATACTTTTTTTATGCTTTAATTGCATTAAATTGAGAGCAGAAAAATTAGAAATGGGGAAAAACTGTGGTTGTATTTGAAATTTAGTATAGATTTACCCTGTGGAATCTTTAATAAATGTGGGGGTTGAACTTGGCTGGATGCCAGGTGCCCACCAAGTTGGTCTATCGCTCCCCTCCTCAGCAGAACAGGGGGGAGAAATTAAGATTTAAAAAAACCCTTGTGAGTCAAGATAAAGGCAGTTTAATGAACCAATAGCAAAAGTCATACATTTGGAAGGGAAGGAAAACAAAATATGTTATTTTCTACTTCCCAGCAGCAGGCTACATTTGGCCACTTCCCAGAAAGCAGAAGACAAATGTAAATAATACATGCCCCCCACCTCCTCTTCCTTACTCTTAGCTTTTGCATCTGAGCAGATGTCATATGGTATAGAAAATCCCACTCCCACTGGTCACTTTTGGTCAAGGTCCTGGCTATGTCCCCTCCCAAGATCTAGCCTAGTGGTAAGGGGTGGGGAGAAAGGCTGGAGAGACAGCCTTGATGCTGGGTGAGCCCTGCTCAGCAGCACCAGAACCCTGGTGTGTTATCACCACCTTTCCAGCTACCAAACCAAGCACAGCACTGTGAGGGCTGCTGTGGGGCTCAGCCAGATCCAATATAATCATGTTTTCTGGTGGGTTTTTTTAAAAAAATCACATTAAGTTTTCAACAGGAAAAGTACAATGAAAGACTGTTACTCAATTTTTACCTTGGTTCAAACAATAAAATTGTAGTCACTACTTCTGCAGAAAATGAACCATGTTTTTTTTCCACTGGAAGCGCTACTAATATCTATCTAAAAGTATTAAGAAATTGGAACAGTATATTTTAATTGCTTCAAGTAATGTTTGCTAGGTACCTGTAATGTAAGCAGTACTACCCCATCACTTCAACCAAAATGTCAAAGATACATGCTATCTTCCATGCATTTTCCTTTCACATAAGGGAACCCAAACTCTTGCAGATGTTTTGCAATTGTATACTAATCCACATATACAAAAACTCTAGTGCCTTATGTAATAATGAAGGAGCACTACACTATTTAAAACGTCCTGCAGACATAGAATTTCATCACTTTTCCCTCTTTTGGTAGATCTTTGGAAAAGTTTACTATATAAGGCAAAATACGTTAAACTATCTCAAACAAAGAACACAATGAAAATCATGCATACTTTGTGAACTAGCTAAGATTCATGATCCATAAAATCCATCTGACAGCGATATCCCACCCATTTATATAACTAGCACTACAAGAGAGACTGAATACTTCCAGGTAAGTCTTAGTTCCTGAAAACAGTGAGAGAAAATGGAAACTTTTTGAAATTACAGTTTTTAAAGCAAAAAAAAAAAAAGACTTCACAAAGAACACTGAAAAGTATATAATTCTGTAGGTGTTACAAATTACAATGGTACTGTTTCTAACTATTAAGTAAATGATGTGGTACTCAAGAATACAGATTAGATTTTTAGCTTCTTTGGAGAACTTTTTGACATGTATTATCAGCACCCACATACCAGAACAACAAAAAATGAAGACCAGAACTTGCTATCACGATAGCTACTGCCTCTCTCTCATGTACACATTCCATATTTTGAATGAATTAGGAATCAGCTTAAATGAAATGTCTCCCTAATAATCTCTCCCCAAGAGACTTCTAATGTTTCACATCTCTAACTATCAGGAAGTCCGGGTGTTAACACTATAATACTTACAATGTCACTTCAAAATCTGATACCTATGAAACAGCCTTCCAATCCAGTTTTCCAAAGTAAAACATGAACAACATGAGTTGTAAGAAGTAATATGAAAACAAAATGGCTCATTAGCGAGTCCTAACAGTGAAACATTTTATCAGTTTCACCATTAATTCTAAAGTAACTTCTATCAGCCAAGCGTTTGCTGTTGTCCAGTTTGGCAAGTATAACAAAACCTGCTGTAGAAGGTTAAGTGGAAGAAAATCAGAACTTACTGTGGTGCAACCCGTCTCCAGTAGCGATCAATTCCATTTTTAAAGTACAGCACAGCCAACCATCTTACATTCACATCCAAGGTATGATTTGTAAAGATATTCTGTTTAAAAAAAAAAAGATTTAAAAAAGTTTAAAACTGCTCACCACACCACAGACAGGATAGAAATCGTATCAACGTATGCGCTGGTGTACATTTAAATACACACATCTCTGTATGTACAGGTCTATATAAACAAAATGCATTAGCATTTGACAGACAAGTGAAACAATCTGTTAAACATCAATTTTTAAAGACCAAAGAAATCTTTATCACTCGCCCTAATACCTGATTTATTAATAAACCCCAACATACAGGACAAATGTATTTCTAATCTCAGGCAGTTGAACAAGCAATAAAGGGGTAACAAATACTAGCACTAGTTAGTTATTATACTCTTTGATGACATAGCTCTTAGAAGTCTGAGGCACACACAATACAGAGTATTTTTCTATTCTAGTCAGAATTCAGCTTTTAAGAGATTTCTTCATTACCTTGAAAAGTGCTGAGAACCATCCTGACTACCAAAGCTGATTGCAAAACCGTGACCTTGCAGGACAGCAACTCTCGAATGTGCCTATACTGATTCTAGGAAATTAGTTTCTACTACTAAAAAGCTATACAAGTACATGTATATATCTATACACAGATGTATAATTGCATCTGTCTATATACACTTTTATGTACCTGTATGTACATACAGACAAACACAGAGAAATTACTTCATATAGTGACATTGTGACAATCAGGAAAAGCTATAATAAAGGTAGGCTACTGAATCTTATTACAGGTACTACTCTGGCTTTCTCCCTGTTTTCTACTGCATCACATGGATCTTTCTTGAGGGGGTGAGATATTACTCCCTCCTTTAGGGAGCAAATAGGTGTGGGCTCAGTGGTCATATTACACAGGAGAAAAAGAGTGCACCACTTGTATCAATTGCTTTTAGAAAGCCACTAAGAAAGAACATGAGAAATGCAGGAATTCAGGTCAAGAACATCTGCTACTCTTGGGTGCCACAGCTGAAGAACTATAAATAAAGTCCTGAAATAACTCAGCATTATAAAAACCTGGGACCTCATCAAGCATTTTCACTATGAATTCAAAACTTAACCTTCTCTCAAACTCTGTTTCTATAATATAAACAGCTTTTAGATATAATGGCCAACACTAGAAAAGCCCTCACAAACTCTAATCACGAGAAAGCAAAAAGACATCAACAAAGGTATTCAACTCAACCTTTAGAAAAACATGAAAAATGTTGTAGCCCACTGATGAACACCACACAACATGAAAAGGATGTATATAATAGATCATTCTTTCCCAAAGCTCATCTAGGAAGAAGGACTGAATCTCTGAAAGATTTTCCCTGAGGCAACTTAAGCATTTTACTGATATGGAGAAATAGTGTGAAATGGGGACAATGGACATCGATTGTGATTGTATATGTCTGCTCAGGAATGTGGGTATGGTGACTAGTCATGGGTGCGGCGTCTGGTCACATAGGCACACAGCCTTGAGGAGTCGCCTACAGTTTTGAGGAGACGCCTGCCCTTCTTCCTCTAACAAAGGGGCTATTTAAAAAAGAATGAGAAAAGGATGAGAGATATTCCAATGCTATCTAGAGGGAGGGAGTGCTAAGTCTCCTTGCTGGAGAAGATCAGATGGTCACAAGAACATGAATCACCTACAAACCTGCAAGACCACCACATTCTAGGCAAAGGACTGATAAGCTAATTAACATAGGAAGCAAGAGTAAGCGGGTTTAGGTAACGAATATGTATAGGTGTTAATTGATTATTCATTTGTTTTATTGTATAAATTTGAATTGTTTCGTCACTTCAGGCATGCCCGCTTGTGGAGGAGCGATCCCCCGTGCATCTGCGCGCAATAAACATACCTACTTTATAACTTTCGAGTTATAGAGTCTAATTCCGCACGTCAGTTTGGCGAGCCAGGCAGGAGGATTTCTGCTCGGCCGAGGGACCAGCTGCGGAGCGGATGCTCCTAGGCGCGCCCCGGGAGATCTCCTCGGAGGAGCCTCCTCTTCTCAGCTGTTCACCCGGGAGCAGAAGAGAAACCCCTGGATCCACGGGTAAAACGTTATGTTTAGAAACGGGGCGGCTGGTGAGACACACAGAGACATCCAGCGCGCAGCGTAGTCCCCAGGCGGAAAGGTACCTTGGGAGGGGATTTGCTGACCGAGGGGTGGCCGCTAGCGATCCTGAGGGCAGATCGAGCAAACCCGAGGTGACTGCCATTCCTAAAAGCCCGGAGGCCTCGTGACGGAAAGCGGGGGGCGGGATGGAATAAGGCGGAATCTCACAGGAACAAGAGGGACCTCACAGCAAAAGGGAAACTTTGGCGTAGGAAAAAAAAAAAAAGAAAAAAAGAAAAAAAAGAAAAGAAAAAAAAAAAGGAGGAAAAAGGGGGAAGCTAAAAACTTCCTTTAGGTTGTCTTAAGAATTGGGGAATTCCTAGAATGTAACAACTGAAATAGCGCTCTGTGTCTTGTTTGTTCTATGTGTTGTCTTGTTACATGTTCAAAACTTGGAGTTTTCTATGTGCTGTCTTGTTACATGTTCAAAACTTGGAGTTATGAAATGTATGTTGAAAAATAATATTCTGGTAATTCTAGGCAAATAGCGGAAAACTTAACAATCTGCTTAAGACCGGGAAAAATTTGGGTTTTGTTTGTTTGTTTGTTTTTTGGCAATTGTTCATTGAAATGCATACTTTGTGAACTGTCAGTCTTCCTAAAAGTTGTACATAAGTGCACGGTACCGTATAACATACTGCTTGTGTGACTGAGGGCTGCCCGGAGAGTGTGAATGGTGTGATTGAGATGCGCATTTTGATTTTCCGTGTATAGCTTAATTATTTTGACTGAGTGTGAGTGCAAGAGTGCTTGAGACACGTGTTCGAGAGCAAAACGAGTAAGGAGCTCTATCTGCGTTGCAGACCTTGGGTGGCTAAGGCGGCCGGAGAAAAACAAAGTAATTAAAATTGCGAAATAGGAAATGGAAGGAGTAAGCCCTGTGAAAAATCGCCTTGGGTTGTATATTAAAACATTGGAGGGATATCGTCGGACAGGGTGGCACCAAAAATAGAAGGAAATTGATTAAATATTGTAATCAGTGGTGGCCTTTGTATAAATTGGAGAGTGATGCAAAATTGCCTCAGGAGGGAGGAACGTTAGATTATAACACTCTCCTGCAATTAATGTTGTTTCTGAGAAGAGAAGGAAAATGGGACAAAGTATCATATGCAGACATGTTCTTCGTCCTCCGGGACAAACCTGAGTGGCAAAAGGACTGTGGATTAGTACCCCCTCGGGATCCTATGGTACTAGCACTAGAAAGAGTGTGGGATTAACATCACCTGATCTTTGATTATGGCTCTAGAAAAGGATAGAAAAAAACCCTGAGACCTAAACTAGAAAGATGTTCTTGTTGAAATTTTTGTGTTAAAAAGCTCAGGTTGTGGTTCCTCCTGTGGAGCAACCAGAATGAAACACGTTGTAAGATAAAAACTTGTACTAATGTATGTAAAACCTGAGGCGGGGGGGTGTGGTGGGGAGTGGAGAATCAAAGACCTTGTAAAAGTGTTAAAGTATTGGGGTGAGTTTGTACAAACCCCCGTACCCCCTCGAAGGTGCGACTGAATCATGCTGGGATGCATGGCAGGGTGTTTGCTGTTTGCCTGCGAAGGCATGATATGTAAGAACACAGACTTAAAGCAACAAGGAGCAGATTGGCATTCAGGGTGAGAAAGAGTTAAAACAGAAGTGCTGTTGCAGAGGCAGGCTTGTGTAACCTGCGGAGCAGGAACAACATCTCCTGCCCCGAACCCTCCTGCTGGTGAGGAGGAGGGGGTTGCTGTTGCTGACAATTGAGCAGAAGGACCTGACAATGTCACCCCAATTGCTGCAGCATTTGCAGTGCAACAGGACCGGTAACGGCCCCTTTAGGGCAGGGAATGGGTATGAGGTGGAATTTTAGTGAATACAAAACCAACTTATTTGTTAAACCTCAGTGAAAAAAAAAAAAAATTGTTACAGTTGTGGGAGCTGCTGGCCACCAGGAAAACATCCTGAAACCTTTAAAGTACAAACTAAGAAAACAAATAAGAATGCCAAATTCACCAAAATCTTTGTTGGGATGAGATTTATTAGAACATCTAGATGTTTAAAGAAGGAGAAATGAAACTAAAAGTTAAAAATGATCAAGTAATTGAAATATTGAGCTTATCTTTAATTCAACAGAAAAGAGGAAAAGAGGACCTCCCTGGAGTAAAAGAAATTTTTAACCAGGTATATCTGAAAATAAATTCCAGGAAAGGTGAAAAATGCTTTACCTGTTACAGTAAAAATTATAAGGGGGACAGTTCAGATAAAAACAATATCCCTTGGTCAGCAAGGCTGTGGGGATATTGGCAGAAAAACTGAAACAAAATACACTCTGTAGTAGTTCTACTAATGTAAATCTGTGTGTTTTGCCATGGCAGTGACTTGTTATGGGATGTGCAGATGAAGCTCTGCATTGACAACGAAGTACAAGGAATAAGGTTGGTCAGGTGCCTCCTACCATAGTCAAGGGCAAGACTGGGTTGGCCTCGGTGTTTGCCACCAAGAAGAATCTTGAGCTCCGCTGTTGGCTGCAACCCAGTAGGCGTTGAGTGGTGGGGACATATGCCATGCCAGACCTTGATGTGAGGAATGGCCCCCTCTGTTATAAGAAGGAATTCTTCCATCCATGGAAGGAAGAACATAAGATGGCCCACTGAGGCACTGATTTGGAAACTGGAAACCGCCTGGCCGACCATGAGACCAGACAAGTAACAGAGGAGGTAGGAAAGGAGGAATTATCCTTAATACCAGACGATAAAATCCAAACTGTAAGCACAGATCAGGAGCCAAACTATTCTAAAGAAAACTTAAAGGTAATTCAGGACATGAATGATAAAATAAATAAGTGGACTTATTTAAGGGATGGTCGTATAGTGGTACCATCCAATTTAATATGGACCACAGCCCTATTATTAATAAGACGCATTGGGGAGCTGATACTTTATATAAAAGTCTAAATCAGAAATTGATAGGGTGAAACTTGTATACTGTAATAGAACAGGTGACTCAGCAATGTGAAATGTGTTAACGCAATAATCCCAATACAGCAAATAAAATAAAACAAAACTAGGGAACATTAGTAGAGGAAATTATCCAGGACAACAGTGGCAAGCTGATTTTCCGAACTCCCAAGAAAAGGGGGGTACCAACATTTATTAGTTATGTCTGATATGTTTTCAGGTTGGCCAAAAACCTTTCCTTGTCGAACAAATAAAGCAAGAGAGGTAACGAAGGGATTGTTAAATGAAATTATCCCCCGCTTTGGGGTTCCGGCAACAATCTCTTCCAATAGAGACTCACACTTTTGTGCCAAAATAGTAAAACAAGTGAGTAAAGTATTGGGAATAGATTGGCAATTACATACTCCTCATTACTTCAGTGTTCTGTTTGGTGCTGTCGAACAATGATCAGAGAGCATAATGATCAGAGAGCAAAATGATACTTTTTAGAACAGGGGGGACTGAATAATGAGCTACATACAATGAGTGATAAATGGTATACTACTTTTTTAGAAAATGATATATAATTATCCAAAGTTGGGAGGTGTTCAGGGACCCTTATTGTCAACATGATGAATACACCAAGACCCTTAAGTGTCAGCACCACGGATGTACTAGACACAAGGTCCTTGGATTCATTACCTTTATAAGGGCCATCTGGTCCTAAGTTTCTGTTGTGTATATAACGCTACCTAAACAAGGACACTGAATCATGCTCATTAGTCTATCGAGGAACAGAGTCTGTGCAGAAACAAGAAGGCAAAAAAGGTTCACTGGAAGAAGACTCCTGATCTTCATCCTGAAGACCCCCAGACGACCACTCCTCAAGGACACTGCGCAGGAGCAAAATATGTAAATGAATTCCCGGAACTGTAATGCATATGTAAATGATTTCCTGATGGAAACCATAATTGGTGGGATACTCTCTTTGGCTGGTCACCTTCTGCAACAGGAATTCTTAACGCTATGGTACACCCCATTGTGATCTTCTTGATCAGTTTAGGAATTTCCTTAATACTAACCATTATGTTATATTTGTGGGTTTGGAGAATGTTTAAAAGGGTAACACTTATGTATGATGCTTTATATCATTCGGGAAGACTGCTTAAGTAAAAGAATTTACTTAGTTTGATAGAAAAGGGGGGATTGATATGGAGAAATAGTGTGAAATGGGGACAATGGACATCGATTGTGATTGTATATGTCTGCTCAGGAATGTGGGTATGGTGACTAGTCATGGGTGCAGTGTCTGGTCACATAGGCACACAGCCTTGAGGAGTCGCCTACAGTTTTGAGGAGACGCCTGCCCTTCTTCCTCTAACAAAGGGGCTATTTAAAAAAGAATGAGAAAAGGATGAGAGATATTCCAATGCTATCTAGAGGGAGGGAGTGCTAAGTCTCCTTGCTGGAGAAGATCAGATGGTCACAAGAACATGAATCACCTACAAACCTGCAAGACCACCACATTCTAGGCAAAGGACTGATAAGCTAATTAACATAGGAAGCAAGAGTAAGCGGGTTTAGGTAACGAATATGTATAGGCGTTAAATGTTCATTTGTTTTATTGTATAAATGTGAGATGGTTCGTCACTTCGGGCATGCACGCTTGTGGAGGAGCGATCCCCCATGCATCTGCGCGCAATAAACATACCTACTTTATAACTTTCAAGTTATAGAGTCTAATTCCGCACGTCAAACTGTCTTACTAACTCTACTCTCCACCTATGATCACCTGCTTCCCCCCACCCTTTTCTGCTCCACAAAGGCAGTGCTAACTATTTTCTCTCCCAGCATAATCGAGTTAAAGTTTAGAAGTTTAGTTTAACTAAACTGAACTTAGTTTAGATTACTATTCATATTTCACACTTGAAGAAAGGCTGATGTGTCCTCAAACAGGATTACTTAACCACAATAATAGAATTAACAGCATTTGATCCTTTTAAAGGCTGGGTTTTTAGCTCTTATATTTAAAACTAACACCAACTACAGCTACAGCTGTGCGTGCTCAACTTCTCTACAACCTGAGCTGTAAGCTCTCACGCAAACATCCAGAAAACGAAGAACACTGTCAGTGGCAATTTCTGCTCTTTGTATCAAGACTGTTTATCACCACAGAAACACTACGGCAAAGGCAGTGGGTTACAATGCCATTTCACAGCTCAGAAGTCAGATTTTCTTTTACCTACATCCCTTACCTTCAACCCTCTGAACAAATGAAACAGAGTTCACAGAAAACAGAATATGGCACTACACAACCCCAAATCATTCATCCTGTGCACCGAAGACAGATGTTTGTAGGAAGAGCAGTCTATCTGTGTTTTAATTTAAGACTATTATAAACATACACATAGGAATCACAGAATAACACCACTTAACTTTGGAGTGTCTTCTCTGGAGCAGCTGTGTCTCCTCCTCTGACGAAGTTTTCGTAAGTTTGCACCACATTGATGCACCTATTTCATCAATGGTCATAGTATCTTTGCAAGTATTCACCTTTCCCACTTCAGGAACCTTATTACCAACCTGGTCAGCTAATCTCCCTGCAAGTCTCTTCTCCATTGACAAGAAGGAAAGCAACCCCAGCTACGTATCAAACTTAATGCAATGAAAAGCATGGGAGGACTTCTATGAAAACAGCCATAAGATCACCTCCACAATAAAGAAAAGGTGGTTACTGCCTCGGTATATACAAGCTTCCCTGCCTCATAGGGTAGTAAAGGTAATTCCTTTGACAAGAGTCCTCTTGGCCTTCTATCTAAAATTCACAGCAGGCCAACAACAGGTTTAGCAGTAAAGCCCACCTGCTCATGCCACTGGAAATTGGATTTCCTCCTTCTCCTGAATGCCTGAGAACAGAGCTTGCTTTGAGACAAAGTGACGACAATGCCTACCACAGAACAGTATAAGGATACTAGTAGCTGAACCATGATGACTCAAGGCTTCTCTCAGCCAGAGGTCATGGTTCAACAGTATTTTAGACAGCCACATTAAAAATTACTCTAAGTTTACTTAACAGCACTTTTCCACTGTATCTTACCAACAAGACTGAATAAAAACCTGGCTGGGTCTCCCACTGCTTCAGCTGTTCCTCAGCCGGCTTCAATACTGCAGTATCTTGACTAGTAGCTTGGGTCAAGACTTGCAACACAATACTGCTAGCACTATTGAGATCCATGAAAATCTGAGAACATTTGAAAAGGATAAAAAACAGTTAAGAAAAAACCCCAGTAAATACAGACAGGTATTTTCCATTCATATTACATAAGCAACCCACGCTTTTCATTAAACTACAGTAAGATAGCAATACACCCACTCACAGGCAGTGTCAAGGTACAGTGATTAAACTATTCTGCTTTCAGAAATCTCAGCAGGAGAAGCAAGCAATAAGTCTATCATTGCAAGCACATCTACTAGATTTGAGGAATTACAGGAAATATTTTGATTTAAAATCTGTTACCTCTCCTGTGAAGCACAGCCAATTAAGAGCAAAACCGCAACTAGCAATGACTTCAGCTGTAGGCAGAGTAAACCATGGGGTTGTCTGAAAGAGGCAAAGATGCAGAGTATCAACAACTTTGTATTTTCTGCATAATTTTTCCCCTCAGAGAGGAACCGATCCATTTCAGATAGCTAAATTCCACAATACAAATTGACCTAGACATTTTGTCTCAATTAAAAGACGATGAAGTATGATTTCACAATTGAGTCCTAAATGAAACTGAATCTTCCTCAATATATTTGTATTCCTGCATCTTTTTAGCATACCGAATGCTAATCAGCTGAACTAAGAATGTTAATTGCCTGATTTCCAATATAAATATGTGCTTGCACTCTGTAAAGACAAAACAAGAGGTTGCTCTCCAGATGACAGAGACTACATTTATATAGATGTAATAACCACAGAAACAGCACAACAAAAAAGCCACATATATAGAAGCAACTATGAAGTCTGACAACTGCTTTTCTGTCTTTAAAACCTTCTGTTTATAACCTATGTAAACTTTTTGTCATACAGATAGATGTTATTTATATACCTAATTTTCTAAATATGTACCTAATATTTTCTAAAAAAAACAAGCAGTTTCTCTTCAACAAACAGGCCTGAGGGTTTGTTTTTGTTTAACACTAAAATAAGTTTATTTTTCCATCTTCATAAAAAAAAATGTGAAGTGTAAAATTATTATGGTGAGAAGCTAGAGAAATGAAACTTTTTTCTGACATTGGCTTAAAATTTCGTATTTTTGAGAAAACAACCACCTTAACAATAAAACTAGGAACAAGATTAAAGACCTGTTATACCAGTAATAGCCCTGCACAATTAATAAAAAAAATATCTAAGAACTCTCAATCCATAAGTCTCCAATCATGCTCAACAAAGACAGACTAAAAACATAAGGCTCCAAGCTTAAAGAAAGCATGCTTTAAAAACTATGAACCACAAAATCAGATCTCTCTTCAGAGCAATAATTGAAAAGAACACTTAACTCAATCTCTGCTTTACACTTCCCATGTGATACACATTTTTATCCCTCTGCTTTCGGCAGCCTGTGTATGGAGTTTGCATGGCAAGGTTTTGGTAGCCAGGGGGCTACAGGGGCGACTCCTGTGAGATGATAGAAGATTCCTCTGTCTGACAGAGTGAGTGCCAGTCACCTCTGAGATGGACCCACCACTAGGCAAGGCTGAGCCCCGTCAGCAACAGGGGTAGTGCCTCTCAAATAACTTAAGAAGCGGGGTGGGGAAAAACCTGTGCAGCTGCAGCCAGAGAGAGAAGTGAGACTATGTGAGAAACAACCCTGCAGACCCCAAGGCCAGTGAAGGAGGGCAGGAGGTGCTCCAGGCACCAGAGCAGAGGTTCCCCTGCAGCCCATGGTGAAGCCCATGGTGAGGCAGGCTGTCCCCTGCAGCCCATGGAGGTCCATGGTGGAGCAGATATCCACCTGCGGCCCGTGGAGGACCACACACCAGAGCAGGTGGATGGGCCCTGACGGAGGCTGTGACCTTGTGGGAAGCCTGCGCTGGAGCAGGCTCCTGGCAGGACCTGTGGCCCCATGGAGAGAGGAGCCCAAGCTGAAGCAGGTTTGCTGGCAGGACTGTGACCCCGTGGGGGACCCATGCTGGATCAGTTCATGAAGAACTGCAGCCCCAGGGAAGGACTCACATTGGAGAAGTTTGTGGAGAACTGTCTCCCGCGGGAGGGACCCCAAACCAGAGCAGGGGGAAGAGCGTGAGAAGGAAAGAGCAGCAAAGACAGCATGTGTGAAGGACTGAGCGCAAACTCCACTCCCCATCCCCCTGTGCTTCTCTAGAGGAGGTAAAGACGACAGTAGGGATAGAGCAGCTCCATGGGAACCTGGCAGCCACCTCAGGTCAACCCAACTCACCCTGCAAAACCAATTTACCCATTTCTTCCTATCTACTTGTGTCAAGTTGTTTCAATTTTCATCAATTTGAAGATTTTCTAAAAATCTTCCTGCAATTATGAGGTCTTTGCATAAGAAACTTAAACATTCAATTTCAGAGCACAAAGAAATGTATAGAGTAAGCACACACAAGAAAAGCAGCAATAAAAGAGAGATTCAGATTTTTCTGGAATAAACACTGTAGCACTGAGGCACCTGGTACAGCTAACAGAATTTCAGAGCACCTAAAAATGGCAGTGAAGGAAAGGGAGAGTGGAAAAGAAGGATATGAGAAAAAAAGTTAACAGAAATTGGTGTAGAATTTGCACTAACGAGGAAATCACAACTCAGTTCTGGCAAGACCCAAACTACACTTCATATTATGAAGTGATTATGTTTATTTCCATTCAAAAGTCAAATTATATATTTTCAAAAGAAATAGTCTTCTCTTACACTATCAAACAAGACCTGATAAAAGTATTAATTCTGAAGCGCTACTCAATTAGAAAAATAGCAGACCACCAGTTTGATTATCAGAGGAAAACCAAAAAGAGAGAACTTCTGAAAGTCAGCAAGCTGGCAGAGCATGTGTGAATTAAAAAATGGTAATTAACTTCAACTTTGGAGAAAGTGATTTTAGGCCTTTTGCTGAACAATGTTCTCCAAGTAATGAGTTGCAACAGGGAAACCTCATGTGTAGCAACAGTGAATCTGCAGCACGCACCCAGACATTTGCTAAAGAATCATTGCAAGGACATGTTTGAAAGGAAAAAAGGTAGAATATGGACCATTCATGTTAACAGTTGATTTTGCACTACAGATCTAAGATAAATGAATACTAAATGAAACTATCTCTCAGCTACATTCAAATCTAATGTACAAAAGGAGGGTTCCCCACCCCTAAGGGAACAGTGCTTCTACTATAAATTTATTTACTTCACCTACAACAGTTCTTATCAAAAGACTTACTTACTTAAGTTACTACATTACAAACACAGAAACCTAGTGGGTCTTTTATCATTTTCTTATTTCAAAGTAATTGTCTGGCAGTCTAGAAATAACAACAACAACAACACCTACAGAAAAATATTCACAAAGTTTCTTTCTTATTAATGCTTCTCATACTTGAAAAGGTTTGTGTTTTCATTTAAGAACTGGAGCAGCAATTGCTGTTCCAAAAAACCCAGAAAAATGAAACCAACCTTAGCAGGTCAGGACAAAAATTCACTTAACCCAGTGTTCTGCCCAGGTCAGGACAACCTACTAATGATATTTCTAAACAATGCTCTCCAATTCTTCAGAAAACTGTGACTCAAGCACTTCCTAGTAAGAGGCACAGAATTTAAATTTAATAGCCTTCAAGAGATTTAGTCTTCCATTAATTTCCTCAGTTGCTTTTTGACCCCCCATGTGAACAGCAGTCCTCATACAGCACTGGATGAGACTGTCACAAGCAAAATAACAAAAATGAAAATAAAAACAATAATCTCCCTGAAGATGGTGCAACTTTTAGATAAAGACTATAAATGGTGTAAAATATTTAAGGAAGTAGTATATTCTGTAGGATTTGGATGGCAAAAAATTAACTGGAAAAACATCTGATACATGTACAGCAAATACAAACAGCAAGAGGCACAAATGGCAATAATGCTTCATTATGGCTGCAATTCTGCAAAGTCCACTGCAAACTTATCATCAGAACCTACAGAACAGAACAAGAAGCTGTTCACTGCTTTTATGCTTAAGAAATTCCTCTGAACAATTTCTGCTTTCTTCTGGTAAGTCACTAGATTCTTACTTTCACAATTACTTTCCTTTTTTAAAAAATATAAAAGTAAAAAAATACCCAAGTATTTCAAATCAGTCCTACACCAAACTCAGATTTGTAGTTTCAGTTAGCTACCAATGAGTTAAGCTGATACAAAGAGAGGTATGGTCATTAAAATAAATTGCATGACCTCCGCTTGTCCCTGCACCTCTTAAATATTGGCAGCTGAAGCGAGCAGGGAAAATGCATAGGGTTTTTGTTTGGATCAAGCTCCTCAATCATTTCCACACCACACTGCTAGACAGGTAATTGTGCTAGGCATTAAAAAAACAAGCAAAACCGACATAAGCAGCTTCTTCACTGTGCAACAGGTGTGCTGCTTCTTCAGCAGCAGTGCTGGCTTATGCCTGCTTAGGGTGTTCACCAAACTGCAATTTTAATAAAGGCTGTGACAACTACTGGGAAATCCACGACTTTATACTACAGTGCTTACCTAGGGAGCTGGAAGAGTGAATGAGTACAATGCTGTGGTATTTGCCACGCCTTCTTCACAAAAAACAGCCTTAACACTAGAGGGGAAAAAATGCAATAATCTTAAATCTTAAAAAATTAAGAACAATCAATTACCAGACTCAAATACAGAAAAACAAAACAACAGCATACATTCAAGATGGCTTCAAAACTCTTGTCAGCTAAAGAACATTCAAGTAAAATTAATTCGTAAAAGCAAAACCACAAGTTCTCGGCATCTAATCCTGTATATCGATCTTCTTTTGTTCCTCTGTCTTACCAAAATGTGAAGTGAACTTAGAGCAAATTTACATATTATGATAGAGCCAACTTAGTAACTGCTTCCAAAAGGGCAGAAGGACAGGTGTGAGGGGTGTCATGACACAGACAGACAAAAAAACCAAGCCAAGAAGTCAAGCCATCTGAGCACAATATTCCGCAGACACCAGAAGTGGGTAAGGGAAGAAGGAAGAATTCCAACAGCATCAAGCCACTACTGACTCAGGTCCTAAACAAACCATTTCAGCTCTGATAAAGTTTCTCCAACAGGATTTCTATTGGAAACTTAACTGCATGCATTCTGTAAAGATATTTGATTCTATGAGGGCATTAGCTTGTAACTCATGTTAATGGCAACGTCCCAAAGCACAATTTTAATTACTGCCATGTACAGATGTCTTTGTGAAATCACTTCCTGCAGATAGAACACATCTGTACTTTAGGCATTTAAACCCAGATCTCTCCAATCTGAATTTGTTGTGATCTCCACACACTACCCTCCTTTATTCTCTCCACCCATGACCTTCCCCCCCCCCCCTTTTTTTTTTCTTCAAACCAATGTGTTAGGGCCTCTTCAGATTGTAATTTACACAGAGGACATAAAGATGCTCTTAAGACCTCACAGAACAGCAAAAGCCCATTAATATTGGCTCTAATACTGTGGGACAGAGAGAATTTTCACCTCTTACAAATCAGACTGCTGTTGCAGAGGGAAGTCAGAAGGACGAAGGAAGTGGGTTACACCATAGATGGGTTGCATCACAGGGACAAGGATTTTCTCCAGTCTGTTGGGCACTTCTAGAGCTTAACCCACTGTTGAACAAGTTCTACAAGACTGTCTTGAGATGAAAAAGAGGAGGTGAGTATTAAGTAGCTCATGTTCTTTGGGTACCTTCACATACATGAGGAATGTATAGAGAAATACTGGTAGAGTTTGTTGACCTTATAAACAACATTTCCATAGAAGAAAGGCAGGGTTTGCACTTCAAGTCACAACAGCTATAATTTCCAAGTTTGATCATTGGGTAAGATTAGTGTTTCCATCTTTATTTACTAATCTCAGACTGTCTTCCTAATAAAATGTGAAGAATTTCAGGAGTGTTGCTTGCTTTCTGCTGCTTTTTCTGTGGTTCATACCCATTGCTATTGTAACTAAGTAGCACCCATCAGGTGGGGAAGGAAAAGAAATCTCTTCCATTAGAAAATGTTCAATACCATCAGCTGCAAATCCACGCATGGCTCTGTCATCATGCTGGGATTTTTTCTTGTCTAAGGGAAAAGAGTTTAACCACAAACAAGGAAAAGCTGCTCTCCAAGATCCCACTGAATACACACAGAACACAGACAACAGCATAATCTCGAGTCTCAGTTGACAGGAAAAAAACCCAAACTCAGTCACACCTAGAAGATAAGCAACACATCAAATACAACCCCTCAGCACAATAACACGGTGTCTTCAGAAACCACAAGTACCAATACCAGCTCCTCATCGTTACCATCCAATCTCCTGCACTTCCATTCTCACTCTCAAACTCCTTCATCTCCTTACACTGGCAAAAATCCAGGACTCAAGTTCTGTTCTACTCTTCATTCTTTAATTCCCTTTCTAAGGAAGTATCTGCATACAGTTTACTTCTGAGTCTTTTATTCAGAGAATACTCAGTCTTTTAAATGGTTTGCCATGCAGGTTTCATGTTTTCCCTGAGTATTCAATCCTTCTGATACAGGCAAAAAAAAGTATCCAAGAACTCTTCCCATAACACTGAAATACATCCAAATTAACATCACATGTCAGTTATGAAAACAAAACAAGGATTGCTGTACACCTCCAAGGGAACAAAACAAAGGATTTTATCCATAAGCACTTCCATACGTCACTTTTTCTGGACTTCAGAGAACCCAGTGTAACAACTCATTCATATCTGAACAATTAATTGCATACATTTCTTGTTATCTTTTGCTAAGACTTGAATAAATTCTTTCACACTGTAATGAGGTGCGAGAACAGATTCAGTTAAGATCCTATGAAAACAGAAGGACAAAAAGTGGCAAATATACCACCCAAAACACATAGTATGTTCCCACTGGCAGTAATGCAAATACATACTGGGCTACTTTAAGAGGACCATAGCAAGTAGCTGGAGGGATGTCACTATCCTTTACTCAGCAGTACCTGAGACTGCTTCTAGAATGCAGTCTTCAATTTTGTAAACACAGTTCTCCCTTTCCCCAGTTCAAGAAAGAAGTGTAGAAACCAGAGAGAAACCAAAGCTACTAAGATGGTCTGGGATGTAGAACAAACTACTTATACAAGGAGAGGCTAAGGACTTGTTTAGTGGAAGTGGAGGGAAGACTTCATAGATACAAAAAACTTCCTGAAGGACACTTACAATGAGGACAGAGCCAAACATTTCCTGTCAGCAGATTATACAACTATAAAGCTACAAACTGCAGCTTGGGAGGTTTAAGTAGAAACTTAAGACTGTCTTTCTCAGCACATTTTTTTTAAGAAGAACAGTAAAAACAAAATATTAAAAAAAAAACACCCACCCTGAAAAATTCCTAACAGAAAAAACAGGCAGTAAAAAAAAAAATAATGAATGGGACTATTCAGAATTTCCTTGGATAAAACTCCTAAGAAGCTCTGTCACAGCGTTCAGTACCGATGACACAGAAAAAGAGGAATCAATACAGACAACAGAAGAATACTTTTGATGTTTAATAGCAAGCTTATAGGGATAACCAATCTCATAAAACCAATATCATTCCTTTGGTTTCTTTGTAGTTCAGCTCATTTTAACAGATCTTCAAAAAGTTACGACAGAACACTTGGTAACCACCAGTGTGCAAGAGCTGAAACAGAAATGCAAGTTTCAGTCTGCCCTCATGCTCTGAAACAGCAAAAAACATTTCAGTTTAACCCAGTTGAAGCCTGCTTCTGATAACACAGTTTTAAAATTTTATGTTTGTATAATATATATATTATAACATTATAACATTATAATATAATAACATAATTATGTATTTTTAAAGCACTAGTAACAACAACCATTTTTACATCATTTATACATATAGTAATAAATGCCCTTTCTGCAGAATAGTGTAATGAAAGAATGGGGGCAGAAAAGTAGAAAGTAATGAAAAAAACTGGTGTTGAAAGGAAGTTTCAAGAAACCAAAACCTATAGGGAACACACTATTCGTAAAGACTGGCGTAGTTCTCACAAATTACAAACACTAATTTGAAAGCCGTGTCAAATACATTACAGATGTTACTTCACCTGTGAGACATGGGAAGCAAGGTACATAGAAGCAGAAGCCTGAAGCAGTATCAGCACCATATTTAAAGCCATGTTCTTACGTTGTTACACATGTTATCTTCTTAAGTTAACAAACTGAGAAATAACTCACCAGTGCTGTACTGACACTGCCTTGATTTTAGGGAGAATCAGCTTCACGGCAAAGTTCCACTACAGTTCTTCAACCTGTACGAAGAAAACAATCACCTTTAATAAAGGCCAATACTTGCTATTTCCTGCAAAACCCCAAGTTCTGTCAACAAAACTTTGGAGCTTAATGCACCCTATCCTTCTGGTGCCTTCGCACCAGTTCTAACCGGACAGAAAGCTGTTCCAAGGAGAAATCAGGAAACAGCTCCCGGGAAACGGGTAACTTCTCCTCTTCTGACTATGAGGCAGCACTTTGCCACTGCCAAACAGCATAAAACGTAACCCTGCGCTGCCTCACCCTCGGCGGGCCGCAGGGGCCGGCACACAACACGACACACAACGCAAAAGCCCCGCTGCCGCACCGGCTCGGCACCGCTCCGGGCAGCGCCCGCGAACACCGCAGCGCAGCTCGGGGCTCCCTCCCCCGGGCGCCGCCTGGACCCGGCCCAGAACCCCTTCCGCCCGCTCTCCCTCGCCCCGGCCTACTGCCCCGCCCGCCGGCGTGGTGCCGCCCCCCGGGCCCAGCACCAGCCGGCTCCGCGTCGCGCCACCCGCCCGCCCGCCACGCCGAGGAGGCGGGAGGCCGCCCACCACGCCAGGGCCGCAGCTCGCAGCCACCGCCCGCGTCCCAGCAGCGGTGCCCGCGGCGGCGGGAGGGCCCCGGGCGGCGGGAGGGCCCCGGGCGGCGGGGCGCAGAGCGCGGCTCACCGCTCGCGGAGGCGGGGCAGGCCTGGCGCGCGAGACCCCAGCGTCCCTTACGAAGCTCGCGCCACAAGTCGGGAAGCGGCGCTGCCGCGGCGGCACCCCGCCTACCTCAGCGCGCCGCCGTGACGTCACTGCGCGGCGACACTGCCGGAGGGCGGGGCAGAGGCGGGGCCGTGGCCCCTAAAGCCGGGCCGAGCTGGACGGGGTTCGCGTCCTCGCCCCGACGGTCCTGCAGGTTCCGCCTCCCGGGGGGCGGGCACGGCTGGGGAGAAGGCGAACCCGCGGCCGCGGCCTGCGGGTGCCTCCCGCGATTACCCGAGGCTGGGGCGGAACTGCGCGGTACCAGCGCTGCACGCAGCTGGGCGCTGAGCCGCGCGTCTGACTCGCGTTTTGCTCGCTTGCTCGGGGGCAGCGAACACAAACGCCGTGCCCGACCAAACCCATGCGGGGGCCCGGCGACAGCCAGCGCCCCCCGGCCGCCGTGCCGCCGCCGTACGGCGTGTAGAGGGCGTGTGAGGGTCCTGCTGCCCCATGGGCAGGAATCACCGAGAACAGCCTTTTAAATCGTGTTTTCAGGGTCGAGAAACACGGCTGCGGGTGGGCGGCAGGGAGCGGAGGGAGGCCCCGCCAGGGCGGCGGGAAGCTGCAGCGGCGCTGGGTGTGCACGCACGGCCGCGGTACAAGCAATCCTCCGTTAAAAAAAAAAAATAAAGAAATAAACCGCGTCTTTCGCCTTTCCCCTTCTTCCTCGGTTTCTCCTACCTTCCACTCACCCGCAGCTGACGGGGACCGGGAGCGCTCCGGGCCGCACCCCCCCTGCGCGGGACCGGGGGCCACGTGCTGCACCGGCGGCCGGGCTGGTGTAACTGAGCAAGCGCGGCTGCTGCTGCAGAGCACGCCCGCCGCGCTGCGGGGCTCGCTCCGGGTGGGGTCGTTACGATTTTCCTGGGAAGATCGCGCTCCGCTCCCAAAACGCGCGGGGCTGCGGCGGGGCCTGACGGCGCGGCCCGATCACACCGCCGGGCCGCCTGGGGGCGCTGTCCCCGCCCCCGCCACGGTGCTGCCCGAGAGCCGCGGGGCCGCGCGGCACGTGCGCGGGGAGCGGGGCCGGGCCGGGGCCGCCATGCTTAAGGTGCGGGCGGGGAAGCGGGCGCGGCAGGAGCGTCGGGAGGGCTGCGCCGCCGGTGAGTGCGGGACGGGCTGGGCGGCGGCGCCCCTGGGAACGGCGGGCAGGACCGGGCCCGCCGCCCGGCGCGGCCTGCTCTCGGCCCTGTCCGGGGGGCGCCGCGGTGCTGGGAGCGGTCTCGCCGGCGACCCGGGAGCGGTGGGGGTGGGAGGCTCCCGGCGGGGAGCGCCGCTTGAGCGGGGAGACGCGTCCGTGTTGGCGGCGGAGGAGCCTCGGCCTCGGCCGTGGCGTTCCCGCGGCGCGGGCTGGCAGCGGGAGTAACGCCGCTCTCCGCCTTAGGCGTTCTCTTCAACACCGGCGCCGGCCAGCACATCCTCAAGAACCCGCTCGTCGTCAACAGCATCATCGAGAAGGTGCGCGGCGGGCAGGGCCCGGGGGGCGGCCGGGGCTGGGGGAGCTGGGCCGGAGGGGGGCGGGCTGGGCCGGTGGGCTGGCGCCGGGGGGGAGCACGGGCCGGGGGCTGGCGAGGGAAGAGCGGGGCCGGGGCACGGCCGCCTTCCCCGAGTGTGGCCGAGCGGGCGCTGCGGAGGGTCCTTCACCGCACGTACCGCACCGACACTGCCTTTTTTGCATGGCTTGTTAGTGCGGCTGTTTGCTTGTTTTTCTCCATTTCCAAAGGTCTCTCATAAACTGGCTTTAAGACATTCTTGTTCTCACCGTTTCCCTCGCGTCCCTTTCCAGATGATGCTCGTGCGCCTCTGCTAGCTGACTGCAGCTTTTTCCTGCACTGCATGTACCTCTCATTTTAAAATTAAATGGTTGCTTGAAACGGGTTCTAGAAAAATAACTGAGATGCCCTTGGTCCTTAGGCAGCCCTACGACGCACAGATGTCGTCCTGGAAGTCGGCCCAGGAACTGGTAACCTGACAGTGAAGATGTTGGAGAAAGTAAAAAAAGTGAGTGTGAATTTCCCCCCCACGCCTTCCCAAGCTCTAACCACATTGTGGCTTAGACTATGGCAGATATAAGGATGTTCATCTGCTTGATTCAAATAAAAGACTTACTTGATAGGTATTTTTCTTAACTTTTGCATAACTCATTTGAGTTCTTAAATGTTCGTGTAATTCTTGTACGGTTCTATCAAAGTATATTGCTGTTACCCGTTTATGTGGTAAGGCTCACTTGTTTCTGAGGAGCCAGGAGGGTGCATAGCCTAATAGGGATTTTTTAAGAGTTTTTCAAACCTTTAGCAAGAGATACAGGATTTTTTTACAACTGAAATTTTAGTTTCATTTAGGAGGAGTTGTATGAAGTTGCAGACATATATACTTTGTTTTCAGGTTATTGCTTGTGAAATTGACCCTAGACTTGTTGGTGAACTTCAGAAGAGAGTCCAGGGCACGTAAGTATCAATGTGAAAATAGCAAGCATTTAATGCAGTAGGGCTGCTTGGGCAAAAACTTTGGCAACAGGTGTCTCTGAGGATAACTACAGCTTATTTTCCACCAGGTGTCTGGCAAACAGACTTGAGATCAAGGTTGGAGATATCTTGAAAACAGACTTACCATTCTTTGATGCATGTGTGGCTAACCTGCCTTACCAGGTATGGGCTAAACAACATGGTTAAAACCTTTTTCTTTTTGAATGATAATTGCCCAGAAATTATACTAATGTTACTACTCTTTTCCTCAGATTTCTTCACCTTTTGTTTTCAAGTTGTTGCTTCATAGACCTTTTTTCAGGTATGTGGAAGAACAGAGCTCTGCATTACCTGATAGACAAAAAAAATAGTTGTAAAAATACTCCCCAAAATTTTTTTCGTTCTCTGAAATACCAGTTTGATGGATCAGAGCTGTGCCAAAATATTTCTGTAACGTGAAACCTGCTGGTGCCTGGAAATTAGTTTATGTCAATGTATTAAGCATGAGGAGAAGATTCAGTCTTGGCATCAGTGAGTGTCCAGCTGATGAAAACCGGAGTTGCACTTCTTTACACTAGTATTATAACTAATTGTTGTTCCAGGGATAAGTAGGGCATCATAGCATTTCAAATGCTGTCCTACGTGAGAAAGGAAGAGTGGAAAGGGTAGCATCAAAACCGAGACAATTCCTTTTGTCTGGTCTGAAAATATAACTGCCCAGGTATTCTGTCTGTTCAGTTCTTGATTTCTCTCACTGAAGCGCGAACTAATACTAGTGACATTACTGGTCAGTTTTTAGAGCTAGAGAGTCTGGATTTGAAGGACTTAAGGTAGAATTATTCAAAATGATTTGTTACAGTCAGGCACAAAACTCTGAGACTACCCTCTGTCTCTTTGATCCTGATCTATTTAGCAGTATAAAGAATCAAAGTCTGTTGTAGCTTTAAGGAGATTTAGATGGTTTCACCAAGTTTTGCAGGTTTTTTTTAATGCACTTTGAGCTAATTAAGGCAGAGTTCATTTATAACAAACTTTCATTGCTTCTAAGCACTGAGACAATCCTGTTGGCTTTTGACATAAAAGTTGATTACTTAGAATACATTTTCTCATTTCTGTTCTTCTCAGGTGTGCAATACTTATGTTTCAAAGGGAATTTGCACTTCGCTTGGTTGCAAAACCAGGAACTAAACTGTACTGCAGACTGTCTATTAATACTCAGTTATTAGCTCGAGTGGACCATCTGATGAAGGTACATCATTCTGCGTTAGCTAACAGAGCTATTAAAGGTAGAAGAATGTTTCTAGGAATGTGAGGATTTGCTGCTTATTCATACAGCTGCCTGACTTCTGACTAATAGGTTGGAAAAAACAACTTCAGGCCCCCTCCCAAAGTCGAATCCAGTGTTGTCAGAATAGAGCCAAAGAACCCGCCACCACCTATCAACTTCCAGGTAAAGCACTGTATGCTCTAATAACAGTATAACGTAGTAGCGGTAATACTTAATTTCATTTTACTTTCTACTTATTAATGTAATATAGTTCCATCTGCTGTTTTCACTACTAAGCTAAGTACCAGTTACTTACTGGCATTTACTTACATCCAAAACACTTACTCCTCTACTGATCAGGCTTGCGTTAGGATCTTACTTGAATGTGCCACCATCAATTCAGGTACAGCTTTGTTTACAGTATTTCTGACAAGACTGAGGTCCCATCCCCTTGTTGAAGAGTTGCTAGTAATAACATCCCTTTCATTGTGGTTTATATCTCCCAGAGACCCTTCTGGCTGATGGCTTCATTTGTTATGATCAAAGGAGTATTTGTGAGAAGCCTTATTCTCAGATGAGTGTGTATATTCTCAGAAGACAGATGTTACAGGATAGTAAAATTTACTTTTAAAACGCTTTGATCTTCAGTACCATTGACTAAGGTTAGCTGTATTTTCTTCCAGGTATCTCCATTCTTGGCACATCAGATCTGGCCAGTAGTGCCTAGGTACAAAAAAGAACAATTCAGAGGTTTTTGAGGGTGAAATACCTCCTCTGTATTGCTTCGTCCAAGACAGGACTGGTTTTGTATTGTTTAGAAAGATGTTTTCCTGAAGGATTTTTCTTTGTGTTCAGTATTACTGTGAAACAGTCAGTAGTGACTGTTCCTGTTTGTAGTAGCTGTATGTTTCTTTCTGTAAATTCTGAAACTTTTGATTTCAGGAGTGGGATGGTCTGGTAAGGATAGCCTTTGTTAGGAAAAACAAGACACTCTCCGCAGCATTTAAGTAAGTAACTCCTGTTAAAGTCTTTTCAAAGTTTGAGAACCTATCCAGTTAACCATTGCTTTTGTGCAACTGAATAAATAGCTGCATTATATGCATGCCAGCACAATCAGAGGTAAACCATGATGGAGGATTTATGCTGCCATCATAAGCTTTTTCTTTCCGAAGACTAGGCATCTGTTTAAAAAGAACAGCTCTGTGTAGTTGTCAGATTTATAGTAAAGATTAACAACTAATCGAGTAAAAAAAACTAGCTGAAGCTCAGTTAAAAAGGAAAACTTTTTATTTCTCTCAGGTCAAGTGCTGTAGAGCAGTTGCTGGATCATAATTACCGAATTCATTGTTCCTTACATAATAAAGTAAGTTCCTTTCAAATATATCAGATTCTATTTCTGTGTACTGTGACCTATATACTGACTTTTTTAAGAGTAAAAAATTAACAATGAAAAGCTTAACATGTTAAAACATTTTCTGAGAGGGTTTGAGGGAGGGAGGAACTTACCTCTTAATGAAAAATCTAAAAGGGCACTAAATTTCAGTGAAAAAGCTGAGTATGTTATTAATACATTGCTTATACATGTCTCAAGGACTTTTACTAATCTAGTAAGGAAGCTTTCTGTGTCTGCTTAGCAATACTGTTCTCATTCATTTTTAGTGAATGAGCTAAAGTATAAGAATTCAGATACAGGAACAGAAGAATGCAATAATCCATACAAGAAGAAAACACAGCTTATTTCTGTGACTTGAAAGAAGAACTATTTTAAAAGCAGGGAAAGAATATATGACTTAAATGAACACTTTTCTGTGCTATGAATAGAAAATGAATTTGTATCCTATTTTTCCATTGACAGGAAATACCTGAAAACTTCAAAATTGCAGAAAAAATACAGACAGTCCTAAAAAATACTGGTTACTCTGAAAAACGAGCCCGTTCAATGGATATAGATGATTTCATTAGGTATTTTTCTGTCTTTTTCTTTTTGTGCCTCCCTCTTAAGTTTCTTCAAAATTTATCTGCATCTGTACCTGCGTAGCACAGGTTAGTATTAGGTTATGCAGGAGTACTAGTGTGTTCTTCTCAATACCAGACGCTCCTTCCTTCCAGTTCTGAACATGAGTAAACACTTAAACTGTATTTTAGCTGCTGCTTACAGTATTGAGAAACTACTAGATACAAAGATCCCTATTCCTGGTATGTGTGTACTAGACCCTTCTGTGTCTCCTTCAAAAGTGGCTTTAAGATGATCAGAGGGCTGGAGCACCTCTCCCCTGAAGACAGGCTGAGAGAGCTGGGGTTGTTCAGCCTGGAGAGGGGAAGGCTCTGGGGAGGGAGACCTTATAAGCGGCCTTCCAGTACCTAAAGGGGGCCTACAGGAATTCTGGAGAGAGAGTTTTTAGTAGGGTGTGAAGTGATAGAACAAGGGGTAATGGTTTCAAATGGAAAGAGGGTAGATTTACATTAGATGTTAGGAAGAAATTCATTGCTGTGAGGGTGGCGAGACACTGGAACAGGTTGCCCAGAGCTGCTGTGGGTGCCCCATCCCTGGCAGTGCTCAAGGCCAGGCTGGATGGGGCTTGGAGCAACCTGGGCTAGTGGAAGGTGTCCCTGCCCACGGCAGGGGGGCTGGAACTAGATGATCTTTAAGGTCCCTTCCAACGCTAACCATCCTACAAATGTGTTACAATTTCACTGGAGAATTACACAGCCCGTCTCTGTCTTCAGGATTAGACTGTAGTCTATAGCATAATTTGGAAATTTGAGCAATTAATTGCTGTATTCTGCTTTGACTTCTAGTCAGTTGATTTAAGTGGCAACACAAATCCTTTCCAAATTTAAGATAAAAATTCCTTTGTTTCTCAGCATGACACTGCAGCTACTGCTCTTTAAAGAAAGGTAGTAAACTTGATAGGATACAATATAACTAACTGCACTGAACATAAACCTGCATCCCCAAGATGGAAAAATTGCCAATTGCCAGTTCTAAGATTTATAACAGTTCTTCATTGCAGTTGAACAGTGATGGCAGCTTTCATGCTAGTTTCGTATGTTCTTTGCCAGCCAGCATTTTTAGAAGTGCCTTAAGCTGAAGTATAAATTCGTAGAAATCTTAACCTAAGTATTTCACTCTTTCAGATTGCTGCATGGCTTCAATTCAGAAGGCATCCATTTCTCATAGATTCTACTAGAAGATGAAGGATGCTCCGTATTTTTAGTCTTGCCTAAGGCAGAGTGACTGCAGGACAAGCTCTTCTTGCAGAAGCAACAAACAGAATACAGTGTACATGCTCCAGTTCTAAAACATTACGTGGAATTTTATCACAGATAGTAGGCAAGAAGCTGCTGCTCTGTATTTTAAAAGCAACAAATTTTTTCATCACTGAAGTGAGGCGCTGGACATCCACATGAGTGTATTTTTAAATATACCAAATAATGTGGATTGATGCTGCCATAATTCATGAGAATTAAAATTCATCATAAGAGAAATCTGTTCTCTCATCATAAACTTCAACTCAGTATATTCTTGCACAGTACTCAGCCTGAGTTGACCAGCAGTCTGGTCTGGTCAACAAAAACAGTTGTCATTCCATTTTTGGGGGGATTTTGTTCTTTGTTTTAAAGTGCATTTAAACACTTCCTTTTGATTGAAATGCTTGTCTCTTCCATTTGTCTTCTGGTAGCTAACCTGCATTACAAGTCTGTTAGTAATCTGTTTCTCTTGGAGAAATCCTGGTAACTGTTTCTCATAAACATGAGCATTTATCTTGTGGTCTTGGTATTATTTACAGAAATCTTTCTTAAGGTACATGAAACTACTAGTGTCATCTCCTTTACCCCTCCTTACTGTCATCAAACCATTGCAGGAACCAGCAGGAAACTACCCAAGGGCCACTGCTCATAAAAACATAGATAGAAGCGGCTTTTTTTGTCAACTGTAAATTTAAGCAGCTGGTTTTGCAAGACTGTCACCCTTCAAGGTAAGGAGGATTTTTAGCATAGATCAAAGCTTTCTGTGAGTGTCTTAATATAGTTTGAATTACATATATTTGTTAATAAGGCAGACTTTTTCCCAAGGAAGTCTGCATTACCTTTGCATAGCAGCTGTCAAAAACCCACTTTGTTTTGTCATACAAGTAAGTAATTGTTAACCCTGGGGTATCGTGCAGGGGTGACTGTGTGACTCTGTATTAACTACTGTATATAATGTTATTTCTTTCCATAAGACAACAGTATGTGGGGAACAAGCAGATTAGCAAAAACTCCTCCAAGATAGAGCTTCATTTTATACACCTCTAACGTCAGTTCCTTAAGCGCCATTGATTTAGAAAAGTGAATTTGCAGGCATCCCAAGAGGTTGTCTTGGAAGGCTGAATTGCTTATTTAATAATTCAGTGATTCTAGTGCTGCTTCACTGTACATGGGTGATGTAGGTAGCCACGGCAACATCCTCAGAGTAGTACAGAAGGAACAAATGCTGAAGATTGGCATCACACTTCCTAAATGCTTTTCTAGGATGGAAGCCAAGAATAAAAAGCTTGTCTGAGTCCTGTTCCAGGTAATTCTAGTCCATTGTGGTAGTGGACCACATATACTCCAGTGCTGTATCAGTTTATCTTGAGTCTTGCTGCTTCAGTATCTGTAGATCTGACCTTTACTGTGGGCTCTGTCACAAAGGATGACTTAGGTAGCAGATGCCACCTTAAAGCTGTGTCTGACAGGACACTTCATTTACAAGGCTTGGTAAAAAGCTGCTGAAATTGAAATTGTCCTTCCTGGCCTCTTTAGAAGCCACTGTAAACCACAGCCTGGTTGTGGCTTCCATGGAGGAATAGCAGGGAAGCCACTTTTTTCCTCTACATAGAAGTCTCAATCTTCAGAGACTTTTTACAAAGTACAATTTCTCTAGAGCAGCTTCAAAGAAACCCTCAGGTATTACACAACCTGTACCATCATCTGCTAACACAAGCAGACTTGTATTTATTGGCTCCATTTTCATATTTTTTTTTAAAGTAATTATGCTCAGATATGTGGCATTTCTTCTCAGACCTGCTGCAAAAACTAATGTCAGGGCAGTGTGCTGGGGAAAGTCTTTCTGTATGGCAAATTTGTACAGAAGAGTTGGCTCCAGAAGCAAATACTCATTCTGAGATCAGACCCTTTCAAAAGCAGTAACTGCAACGTGCTTACAAAGTAAAACCCTTCCCAAAGAATGACAGAACTTTCAGAGAAGTGAATTCTGATTTTTACTTTATTTAATAGCTTATTTTTTTCAAACACATTATGTAAAATCAACATTGTTGTTTCAGTTTTCATGTTTACACATGGGAGTTTGTTTTTTCTTTTTAACCATGATGCAGTAAGAGCTTGATGGCCTGCCTTTGTATGGGAGATACAAACAAATGCTACAAGAATCCCTGGCTCATGTAACTCTCTTTTTGTGCCAGGCCTTGATGGGAATAAAGGGAAGGAAAGGGAAAAACTGGCTCTTACTCCAAAAGTTAACTTTTAAACAATTCCAGGGAAAGTGCCAATAAGAACTCCTAGAAAGAGGGAGAACTCCCAGAAAGGTCTACAATTGTTCATCTGACAAGAAGTTCTTACATGAAAGGTCAATCTTTTTTGCATACTGCTTTGCAAAAATAAAAAGTACCACCACCCAAGAAGTGCTGATACACATGGCACCGATTCATGAGAATTCAGGTGCCTGTGAGATTTCTGTTGGTGCTAGGTAGAGGTATTGTACATAATCCCCATATGGCGCAATTTCAC
This sequence comes from Falco peregrinus, assembly GCF_023634155.1. Taxonomy (NCBI): domain Eukaryota; kingdom Metazoa; phylum Chordata; class Aves; order Falconiformes; family Falconidae; genus Falco; species Falco peregrinus. Next base: position 63,288,159 of record NC_073739.1, read on the forward strand.
CTCACTTCAGCTGCCGGCATGGTACAAAGGGAAAAACAGGTATTGGCTACTTGTTTTTAAAGCAACAGTGCTACTCAAACTACAGTTAATGTACATGTAAGTTTGTCATGCATCAAAAGCCAGATTTTAACAGTATGTGAAAGGCCAATATGTATGTATTTAGCTGGATCCCTGAACTTTGACAGTTATCCTATCCATATGCAGAAGTCAGATCGTACCTTTAATCTGACAGCATTGTCACACTATACCACACACTGTATATCTGCATTATCCTAAGATACAAGTCTTCTCAGTACTTAAACATTAGCCTTTTTTATACATCAACTAATTTGTATTTTTGTTTCTTTGTTCTGATTTTTTTTTTTTTTTTACAGATAAAATGTTAGAATTCTATAACCATTCTTTATGGTATTCAAATAAATCTAAATTCCAGATTTTTTGCAAGGAAGATGGAAAGGCCAACTGTTTGTCCACTCCAACAGCTCTTGCAGTTTCTGTTCAAATGATATGGCACATCCTTGTGAAATCAAACTAGCCACTAAAAAAGCCAAAAAGTATGAGAACACATTAAAAATGTGCACACGCTAAAGTAATTTATATTGACAAATAAGGAATGTTGTTTATTAAGGCTGTGCTTTAAAAAGAGGATGTTTAGGGTTAAGTAGCCTTCATCAAGGCACAGAACTAGCTAGAGGTAAGCACAGCTGTCTGTACCAGACAAGTTATGTACAGCCACTAGTGAGGTGTGCATGCATGCAAACACAATTTAAAACTGCACAGCTGGTCTTTGTAACAAAACTGACCATTGTTAAAAGGAAATTCTTTGACTTTTCAATGGCCAGTTTTACTTCATTATTAAAAACATGGCAAATATTCCCAAACGTAAAGAAATATTTTAAACAAAGTGCTGCACAGATCTAAACCCTGCATGGTTGTGCTGTCTGGTCTAGAAGCATTTTGTAGACATCATAGGAGCATTTCACACAAAACTGAAAATGTCATTCAGATGACTAAAACAGGACATTTCCACAGACATTTCTAACGCTTTTACATTTTCAAGTAGTCGAGTTCTTACGGCCACTGGGTTTTTTAAATGTGTGCTACAGCAGTACAGGTTCATGGATTCCTTTAGCAGCAAAGGCCTACTTCAAGGGGCACGTGGTCTTTTCAGGTTGATCTGTTTACTGGCCTGTTCTTCCTCTTGTAGAGCTTCCCGGAAAGATTTCACTTTGTCTTTAATGAAAAAGAGAGAATGAGTAATGAAGTGCCTGTGCCCAGCACAGATCTTGAAACAAAGCCCTGATGCACAACAAAGAACATTCCTCCACACAAAACAGCTGACACCACAAACAAGGGGATTAATATAAGCTTCAATTCAATACTCGCCATGCTAACAGGCTGCTTAGCAACTTAGTCCCTTTTTAGATGCTACCCCTGTTTCTAGGCAGGATAGGTCTGGAAATGGCACAATTTCATTCCCAGCATGTAACCTGTTGACACTGAAATTCTGCTTCTGACTTAAGAGTATAGGGAGATACACACCAGATGCATCCTTTTCCTTACTAGCACCTTCCAAACCATCCTTAGAGGCACACACAACTGTATTTAGTGTACAATCAGGCACTTATGTACATTCTAAAACTAGGTGGAGCAAATTCTACCCCCTCCTGTTTTTCTGTGAATGGGAAAGCATTTGTGATTAAATTCTGGAAGTTATTTAACAAAAATAGATGCATACATCATTCATTTATTTCACTGTAACCATAACAAGAATGGGAGAAACCTGAGAGAGGAAGTGTGGCATCCTTTTGTATATCTATTCCTGTCCCCCTCCATTCCCCAGTCACATTGCCAAGAATGGGAAGAAGGAAACTAAAATGACAGCATAAAAGGTGTCAGTTCCAGAGTGACAGGAATAAAAGCTGAAATACTCTGTGATCATTATGTGCCATGAGCAGAACACACAAGATACTGGGAGAATGAATTTTTGACTTAACAGTTCTTCCTTCCTGTAAAGCTATATATGCATCATGCTGCTTGTAAAGATGCAATAATCTCTTGGATAGCCTTTACCTCCAGTACATTGTTTCAAAAGCAGTATCTAGTAAGTTCTCAAAGAACAAGAAGTCACCTAAACTGTGTTTATCACTGCTGGTGCCTCAAATGGTCTTTTTCTGAAGAAGAGGCCATCATCCATACATAAAAAGCAAAGGAATGTACCTCCAATGCTTTGCTAAAGTATGCTGGCACCAATGCATGCTTACAGGGCAAGCAGGCCACATCTTATTTGCTTGATGTATTCTTCTAACTTAGAGAACATACTCAGACTAAGTAAAGAGTAAGATTATCTTATAAGGAGTTTTTTAACACAGATGAAAAAAACTGACCCACACCCCTCAGCCCCCAACCTCACCCTTGAACTTTTACCAGTATAGCAAATCTCCTGGAGTCCAAAGAGTTTCAGAAACTAAACCTAAAAATTCAACTCCCATGAGGTACCAAGCTGACAAGCTGATTTTTGAAGACAAGTGCAAGAGTCAATTTTGGGCACTAAGAATTACCCCCAGTTTGTTTTTCACCAAAGCAGCTGGCAAAATTCAGGCAGAAAGACTACTGAAGCAAAAAGTAAGCGAACAACCAAGCTACTCAGCTTGATGCTACTCTTAAGCAAAATCTTTAAAATGACGGCCAGCTCCCTGCTGCACTGCAGACTGCAACAGAGCAGGAACTGGAAATTCCTGCTCCTTTTTCCTCATTGCATTACCTTATTTTTTCACAGAGTTCATTTGGATTTTCTTTTTCTCTCCTCTATTGTTTTGGAACAAAGGAAAAGGAAAGTTGGAGGATCAAGTTTATACTTCCTAGAGGTAAAGCAGATAATTCTTCCTGAAAACTAGATGAACTGAGCACAGGGCAGGACAAGGGAGAAAAGACCCTAAAACGTAACTACACTCTTTTCCCCCTCCTCATTATTACTGTGAGTCTCCATGCCATATGAAAATACATGCTAGTAATACACAAAAAAAGTGATTAAAAAGTAATCTACCTCTAAGTTCGGTCAGAGTATCAATTTTTTGTTCTAGAATTGCTTCAAGTTGGGTAGCGTAAGAATCCACATCATAGTCTACTTCTTCTGTCATCGCAAGAAGAGCTTTTTCCTCTTCCAGCCATCTAATAGATTCCTAGATAAAAATTAAAAAAACTAAATACATTAGCAAAATTTCAAGACAAGCTTCAAGACAAAGAGCTCAATTAGACCTTTTCTCAACATGACCACACTTTTTAGTTTCTAGTCACCTCAATGTAACAGATTTCAATCCTAATATTAAACTTTATTGTTAATTTGGCAAAACTGAAACCTTATTCCTAATTCAGCAATACTGTATGTTTTCTACATTGTTTCTTAATGCCAGCAGTCACACCACTAACAGGTAACCAGTTCTCTTCAAATCCAGAACATACATGGTTGTAAACCTAAGAAACTCAACAGAACTTTACGTCACGACTATATCCCTTCTAACAGGTATTGAAATTAGAAGTCAGACTTCAGTCTTAAGTATGGGCTGGTTGCCACTGGCTATAACCATAGTGTCATTATACAGTCAAGGAGCCAAGACAATTCTGTTTGGAGAGTTTGGAAAGCAGCTGTATAAAAGAGCAGCTATTTTAAGCTCACTATTGCATGAGCTAACTCCCCAGATACTTAAAAGTACAGTAAAGGTTGGTTAAAGCAGCTCTTAGGCATCTTTGCACTGCAAGTATTACAAAAAATAAAAAAGAAGGGGGGTGGGGGAAGTCTTGCAGCAAAGAAGAATGCAACCAGCATCTTAAGGGTTACAGAACCATGCAAAACCGATCAGGAGAACTGTCCCCATTGGAAATGCTTTGATTTAAAAAAAAAAGCAAGCAGCTGACAGTTCTAGGCATGCTGTGCCTGAAATACTAAAATTAAGTCTTTCCCTCTGTGCACAGTAGCCCAATATTGAAAGCATGGTCCAAGCTCCATGTATATTTTCTGGCTTTTAGGACAGATTGGGATTTACATCGGGATAGGATTAATCTCATCTAATGTAAACTCGTACATCCTAGACACAAGGGAAGACCAACACCTCTAGAGCATGATTCATTCTGTTGGCCTATTTTAGACCTTTTGGTTAGGAAAGATGTTTTGTATGAGGAGCTTCCAGGAGGAAGCTGACAGAAGACAACTTCTACCTGGTACAGCTGGTAGATTTTGTATTGGTGCAGCCCACCTCCACCCACAGCATGAATGAATAAGCTACGCTCCAAACAAAGGGAGCTGTAGCTCAAACACATTTCCTTCCAGCGGCTGCTGGGAGGAGCAGTAATCTCCAGCAGAAGGCCAGATGGACACACAGAGGCAGTAACATCTTCACTAATGCAGCTTGTCTCTCCAGAAGTTGCAAGCATTAGGAGACAGCTTAGGCATATGGCATATGACTTCCACACTTGTGCATGTTTTACTTCGGGGCTGATGTTTCATAATAACTAAATCTCTACATCTGTCGTAAAATGTGTTACTTAGCATCCTGCTGTATTATGAACACACATCAATGTTCCACCAAGTTAGATATCTAAATTGAGAAGAGTGTGTATTCCCTATAGGTTTAATAGTCTGCTGTTTGCTTGCAGCAGATGTGCCGAACAGACAGTCTGCCTGAAGACTCTAAGGTTACAAACAGAAGCAACTAATATTTCCTTCTGAAAACTAGTAACTCATACTTATTGCTACAATTTATTTGTGAATATAACAGGCTCCATGGCGCTGACCAGCACTACACTGCATGGGCAGTATTCCTTCCAAAGACCCCAAAGGGCAAGTGAAAACCTTTATCTGTAAAAAAGGAAGCAAACAGGCAATTAGAAACATATGTGTCTCTTCTGGATCTCGCAGGGGGTGATGTCACAAAAGGATACTCAGATCAGATACTTGGAGGGAGTACTGCAGTATCTTAGAGGGAGATGACCAAACAGAAATGCTGGTGATAGAAACATTACTATTAATTTTCAGCTCTGACATAGGAATATTGGCAGTGAAATTGAAAATGTCAAAACCCATCTGAATAAACTCCCTGTAACTAAGGAAACATCACAGTCACTAATGCTGGAAAAAAAAAAAGACTACAACAAAAAACACAGTGAACAGTAAAAATAGTAAAAAGAAAACAGCAACTTTTCTTACAATGAATGCAGTCTAGTTAGGAATATTTCTTAAGAAGAAAAGGAACATTTTACTAATTTTCTGGGATCATACAGACATATGCTTCTCTCTCATCATGGGGAAAAAGGTAAGTGGTTATGGGATCTATCCCTGTTTGTTTGCCACAACAGGCTTAGCATAATAAAACAATTTAGAAATCTCTGACAGCAATGGAATGACCAGATGACATCCTACATCTCCCAAGAGTATGCACTTTCACTGGGAAAACCTGAATTCCTAGATTAGGATAAAAGAAAGTAAAGCTCCATCTTTTACCTGGAAGACAGTCCTGTGATCTTCTACCACTTGCTCTTCCATTTCTACCATTTGTGACACAGCTTCATGGAAAGTAAACAACTGTGGAGAAACTTCCTCTTCCTAAAAACAATAGTTAAGCTTGTTAGTCTAGAAAAAACTGGCTACAGGAAATACATTGAACATGATCCATCTCTCCACAGAAGATAAAATAAATATGCAGAAGGAAGAACTTGTCAAAAATAGAATTTAATACTTCTACCAAGAGAATCTCCAGAGATATGTGGAGAGGGCAATAAATTCAAAATACTCATATAGTTAATTTTAATTTATATTCAGTAAAAATTTCCAGCCGCTAATCCTAGTGAATACCAGAAAATAGAATATTCCACATTACAAAAACAAGGTAAAATGGTAATAGAGGAAGTCACAAGAAGGCGGCTAACTTCTAATAGGTTTTAATGCCTACAGAACACTGGTTTTCTGTCAGGGCTTTTTTTGTGTGTATATTGCAACAGACAGAAAACAATTTTCAAAAAAAGAGAACAGCAATTATATTCAATACATTTCAGGAAATCAAAATATAATTGATCCTTTGGGAAAAAAATGGAATGAATGTAAAGTGGGAAGTCTAAAATGTACACAGTGACTAAAATTAGAAGACTGCATAACATGGATTTACAAACGGGCAAATAGGGCTTCTTTAGAAACGAAGAGTTAGCAATCAAAGGGGAAAGCATTACGTAGGCTGTAATTAAGGTTTCAGCAAGTCAGTATAGTTCCTTATATGATGCCTTTGAAATCTTTTTAAAAACATACTGTAAAAATTTATTTTTAGTTCCACACGAACAATGAAAAAGTATGACATGGAAGAGTATCTGCCTGGAAGGACTGTCTAGTAGGAAGCTCTAGGAGTCACTAGCACATTCTTATAAAATAAAGAGTCCTGGAAGAAAAGCCAGTTACTAAAATGTGAAATACAGCAGACACCATGAAGTATCTGAGAAGACAGAAAGTAACTTAGGATAGTAAGAATTTTTCTTTTCTATCTTTCATCAGCATTTTCACAAATCAAATTTTAATCCCTGTTGAACATTTAAGGAACCAGGACTAGAGCCAATAATCGGCAATGAGGGGAAAATGCCTGTTAAAAGATGTCCCAGCAACCTACTCCTGCAGCCCGGACAGATGTGCTGGGAACATAATGTGTTCTGCCAAGCAATGCACTGGGGTTTCACCCCAGGAAAATCTGAACACCAGGAAGAGGAATGATGGGTAGCTAGATTTCTAAAGGCAAAGAAAGGGAAACTCGATTGAAATGGGTGTGGCATTCAGGGGAAACCGCTCAAAAACACAAGGGTGTTAAATTCAGATGAGTGTCCCAGGATACTTCTAACTGCCTAAAAATATCTGAAGCTATACAGGAAAAAATGCACACTAAAGAACACCAGAGACTAGAGCAGACCCTGCCTAGACATTAAAAACACCAACCTGCAAGGGATAAAAGTAACACATTCTCCTCTCACACTTGAAGAAACATTTTTGGTTTCGTTTCTTTTTCTGTTATGGGAATGAACAAAACCATAAAGCGAAAGAGTGAAGAGGCATGCTGTCTTTACTTAATGATCTTGCTAACAGACTACAAATACACGTTACTCTGGATTTGTTCTGCCACTGTATTTATCATCATTGCTTTCTACCTAATGCTGTAAATAACTCACGTTTCGTTCACAAAGCAGTTTGAGATCATCTCTCTGAGGAGAGCTCCCCACACCCCACTGCACCTCCAAGTCGTCGACCTGATTGGAAGCATGGTGTGTAACGGGACGGCTCTCTCCTGAAGCACCAGGCTCAACCATCAGCTCTTTCACCCTATGAGCAGAAAATGTTTCATTTGTGAATTAGTAACTTCACTTGTAAAAAAAGTCACAACAAAAAATAAAGCTCTACGGGTTTATGCACAATTAATTCATTTAATAAGGAGGATGATGTCAGCTTCACAAATTTAATGTACCTTTAGTGACAAAAAGATGTTTGACCAACTGCTAAAAAGCATGGACCGTTGAATTTCAACTACTTACAGGTGCATTACAGTCCACCTTCTAGCAAGAGGCATTTTCCAACTAAAATCTAAATACTTTTAAGAGGGCAACCACCTCCAAACCCTCAATATTAACTCCTTAACAAGTGAGTAATATTTGAAAGAAAAGGTTGTTCAGCACCCTAAGCCTGTCTTTTTCTATGCACACAAGTGTGCTTTAAAAAAACTGGTCAATCAGTACCCCACTAGCTGTCATAAGCAAATCCACCAAGCATTGTGAGGAAAAATAATCTGCAACCAAGTATCTCAGAGAATAAATCAATCCTTTAATTAAAATAATTTCAAAGGTGAAAATATCTTAATAAAATGTTATGCTCTTTTAGCATGAAAATTGTTTAAAAGACTGATACTGACTGTCAAAAAAAAAGGCCATTTAAAAGCAAGTTTATGTAACAGATACATCAAAGTCTGCAAGTATACCAAGTTTTAGAACATAGGTTTTCTTAAAGGGAAAAAATATTTTTTCAAGTAGCACTTATTTACAACAATGTAAACAGGTTTTCATTCATCTTCAGAGTGATGAAAAGTTTTAACAATATGTATGTATGAAAATTGTTTTCTTAGAGATATTCAAATTACCCTTAACACAGACTTGTCAGATTTGGTCCACTAAATGTACAAAGGTGACATCACCATTTTTTTAAAAAAATGTATGAAGGAAACTAGCAAGCCTGGATACAGAGTGTGGATGTTTAAGGAGGGTGAACAAAATACTGGGAAGATGACTGCAGATCATGCAGAACCATCACCTGCCAAACAAAATAAAAACAAGAGTATGTGTGACTTCAGGCAAGGGGTCTAATGAAAGGTTGGGTCTGTAAAATTACATGGCCAAAAAGAAAACTTAAAAATAAAGATTCCATGTATAGAATGAAGTAGACCTGGTGACTGAAGGAGAAAAGTCGTCATACTCATAGGAAGGAGAGAGATCAGAGCGACTGCCACTACCCTGTGAGAAGGGAATGTCCGAAGGACTAATTCCAAATTCCTTTACTCTGCAGCAGCAAAATACACCAGCAAATTAAAAGAAAAATGTTCTCATAAACACAGTTAAAATGACAGTTCTTTTGTTTAGCATGCTTCTTTAGCTAGTTTAACTAGTTTATTTTTATATGAAAACACAAGTGTGCCAACATATTCAAATCTTCTGTAAACAAAGTTACGGATGACTAACAAAACTGAACAAACCCAGTGCTGCTGATTTGCAGGGGACTGTAATAGCAGTGTAATCAGAAGAGTAATTTCAGATTTCAGTTTGTGCAGTTAAAATTTGTTCTACATTCAATATTTCACCAAATGGCTCCTTTTAAAATGTCAAACAATCACAACTACAAAACTTTCATTTTATTCTGCCCCATCTTAAGCTGCGCACACACTGGTGTTCAGCACCTAAAACCCAACTGTACTATGAAAATGATACATTGCTAGAAAAAACTAAAATACTACACAAAACACATGAAGCTACTTTACAGTGACAGACATTTACTCCACAACAGTATACAAATTTAACACCAATGAGGAGAAACAGTTCCAGCACTAGTATACTAAAAAGTAGGTGTTTAATTGCTTTTGCAGTGTCTTTTTCTGGAGTATGTATTCTTTAAGGGGTAAAAGACCCAACGAGTCTTGACAAATATGTAAGATCCTTTATTATGTTACTGTAAGAGGAGTAGATGCCTCATTCTCACCAGGAAGAAAATCACACAGCTGGTCTAAGCGAGGCAGATTTGCTACTAGCTACCTTGATTCAGACACAGAGAGATTTGGATACAGAGAGAAGTGGGTGATAAGCATTTCTAGCAGCCCTTTGTGCCAAATTAGTGGCTGGCCGGGGTGCCCAGCCAAAGAGGAGATGTGGTTCTGCTCTTTCACTAGGGCAAGCAGGCCACTAGATGGTAGTGTCTTCTGGCAAAACCAGGGTTTCTGATGGCCCAGAGTCTTGTTTGCCTACTTTGTTCTTTGCAGCATAGGGGGTCTTTAGGTTGCAGGTCTGACTGCAGAGACTCGCAGGACCTGATCACCCCATCTCCAGAGACATTAAACGAAGAACTGCAGCAGGGGAAGGCTTCTTTACCACTCACTGAAGAGAGACAAACACTTCCAGAGAGAGCAGTACAGGTCTCAGAACTGCAGCATTAGCCTCTGGAGGTTCAAATTTGTCTACACTGATTATAAAGTGACCATTGGATAATAAGACTTTTTACTCAGTGGTCTCAGATATTTGCCAGAGTTGGGAAGTATAAAATTTCATGTTATGTACGAAATACACTAGCAACTGCATGCAATTCCACCAAGGGGATTAAAAAAAAAATAAAAAATACCACATTGCAGAAAGGCATTTCAGCTAACAGCCCAGGGAATCATCATGAATACTGACTACCCTCATGCAAGAGATGGTGCCTCCAGAGCCAGGGCAAAACTAACTGTGGCACCTCCCACATTCCTTGCAATCCATCTCTAGATAATGGCTTAAATGCAGTTTCTACTTATTCTATTTTACATTGTAAAAAGCAACTATTTAAATCAAATGTGAGCCCAGATCAGTAATTTGGGTTTAAGCTTATTAAGAAATGCAAGTGTGATCAAATTATTCAAGTAGCTAAAATAATTATACATCATTCAATAACACTATTCCAATTATCTGTCATCAACAACTGATATAGCTATAAGCAATAATATTTTCCATACCTATTTGCGTATCTTAATGTATTTAGAGTGTTTTCACATGATCCCATCCCCGGGGAAATCGTAGCAATCTGGAAAAAACAAGCCACACATTAATAAATCACTTTGCACAGATGAAAGGTAACTACATTTTTTTTTTTTTTAATTTCCAGTTTCACTTGAGATCTTCTACAAAAACTATCTACTATATACAGCTGTACTTATACAATGCCACCTCAAGGAGATAAATTGAAGCTTTTGACTTGACTCTAAGTATTTTAACCAGACCTGGAATATTAAGAATTCACAGAAATTCAGTAAACTTCCCCCCTTTCACTGTCTTGGTAACATAATCTGTAAATGCAAAACTAACTGAAAAAATTAAGACTCCTCAATAAAGGAAGTATGTAACTCAGAAAGTCTAATACATCCTGAAAACAATTACCAGATTATTTTTTAATGTATCTTTGTAGGCTGCTCTCCATTCAAACAGACTGCACACTGATTTGAGATCTTTTTGGCCACAGTCCAAAACTGTACTTAATACTAAAGATAAGTATGTGTTTAAGTAAAGATTTTTTTTTTCTCTATTCGAAGTTCTCTGTAAACAATACTTGAGAGCTAACTTATCAGATGTATTTGGAATCTATAGGTCTTTCCTTTTCCACTTAAATAAAATACCCTGAAGATCTCACCTTCCTTCCAGCACTCAGCAAAAATAACTGATCAAGAAGCAGTGGCATCATAATTTGTCCTAGTTTCTCTCAGTAGTCCAATTTTTTCAACTGTGCTCCTTTCAGACATTACTCAGGACAAACACTTCTATGATCCTACACACTAATATTTTTTGTGGCAGCACAGCATCAGGAGACTGAAACTGATGAAGACTAGATAATCCTGGTCTCCTCTTTCCTCCTGCTGCTGACATTACTGTACAAAAGCACAGGTAGTCATCCTGAGAGGCATTTTTTCTACTGGAGAGAAAGGAAAAATTGGTGGGAGGGAGTCAGTCAGAAAGTCTGAAGAGCCTGCTACCATACAAACTTAAGTTTAAGCCTCTAATACTGGTACACATTGGTTACTAACGAGAACAACAAGTGTAGCCTTAAAAAGATTATCTGACTGCAAGTCTCTTTATAAAGTGTTCTGGGTGCTAACAAAACCCTCAAGTTCTTAAAATCCTTCCAAACTCATTTAACGTGAAAGTATGCATCTCTTCCATCAGTTCAAGTTTCAGAGCATACCCAACACAGCACCTGCCATTAACACCAGGCGACTAGTCGCTCTGTTTTGAAGCGTTCCAAGTACAGCTGCTGTAAGGAAGTGCCACTGTAGGTGCCATCAGCTGTGTGGATACCCAATGCAGCACACAAGACTCCATGCACAAGACTCAGTCTGCTGAACAGAAGTGTCCACTACATCACACATCGTTCTCCTCCAACAAGCCCAGTCCAGGCAGGGACAGGAGAACCCCAACCTCTCTGCTGCTTGCTTCCTCCCTCCCAATTCCAAGTGAGGATGGGAAAAACTGCACTATTTATGGACAGGAATATCTTTAAGACTCACAATTACCATTATTCCGATTTCAAATGTGTCTGCATTGCTTATAAGCCATCACAGTGGGATCAATGGCCCTTTTGGGACACTGAAGTCTGCAGGTTCCCACTCCCATCCCAGCAGGCTGAGGGGTCTAGTACTTCAGCATGTCAGGGATGCAACACAAAGATGCAGCACTGGTTGAAAAATGAGCCTATTCTATGTAGCTACCTTGCAAATTCCAGATGATGATACATTATCCTATTGTGGAACTCTTCAAAAACAAAACTCTTTCAAAACTAAAGAGTTTTTGAAACTACTGAAGGACAAGAACTTAGTAAAACTGCAATGACTAATAACATCCAAAACAAGTTTTTTATGCTGACTGTATGCCTCTGGATTCCTTTAGAATGAAGCAGATCCTAGTCATAACTGTTCACATTATGAAGCTATTTTCCAAATATTTTTATGAAATTAAAAAAAGATATATTTCCAAATCATGTTTAACCTTAAATACAGAAGGGAATGCTTCATCCTCAAAGGTCTAACTTTCAAAATTGCAACAGGAAACCCGTTAATGATGAAAAGTCAAATAAAAATGAAGTGTAGAAATTACCAAATAAATTAAGAATAAATTTTGCTGATGAAATCCTTGACAAAAATTACATGTAAACAAAGACTAAAATCAGAATGTCACAAGTGGTCTAATACTGAGAAACTACAGTTTCTCAGTATTAGAAGGAGTAACAGAAGAATGAGTTTGAAACATTTCATCATGAAAGGGTTTTCTTAATTCTTCAGAATTTTAAGACAAAATAAGAAAATGTAAGAAAACAAGAAATATTTCAAGCATATTTCTACTCACTTTTAGAGGGGATATTTTTGCTTAATTTAGAACCATATTAAATATAAAAGAATGCAAGCTTTATCAGAAATTGAACATCCGTATATCATGCATTATTCCCAATGGCATTCTTACACATCTGAATGGTAAAAAATGTTACAACTATCAGAAGAGTAATAATTAAATAAAAAAGCTTCACCAAAACAAAGGCAGCTTGTTAGCACTTTAAGGAGGGGTAAGGGTGATGGTGAGAACATCAAGAAATATTCACAAATGTTAATGATTCTACATACAGAGAATAACATCCAGCAGGCTACCTTTCCAAACCTTCTTAAGCTGTCTGGATGCACTAGCTGAAGATGCACAACTTAGCTTTCTGATCCTGTACAGGATTTATGAAGTTATAGAATCATTGAATCGTTTGAGTTGGAAGGGACCTTTAAATGTCATCTAGTACAACCCTGCTGCAGCGAACAGGGACATATTCAACTAGATCAGGTATGTCTCAGTGGGCAAGAAAACAATCCTGTCTTTTCATCAGAAGACTTAAGGAGAAAAAAGATTTTTTTAAAAGCTATTTCACCTCCATTTTTTAATTAGAACCATACCTAACAGCTAATGGGAAGACTAGGCTGCCCCAACATAATGGTTTTCATGTGGTCTGAAGGCTTCTCTGGTTTCTAGACTAATCAGGAGTCTGCCAAAAGTAACCAACACAAACAAGCCTAGCAATGGGTGACCACTACAAAGAGCTTGCATTTCTTTAAGGAGAAATGTTAAGAATGCATAAATAAAAACAACTGGACATCAGTGGTTTTATCTGTCCTTTCCACCATCTGATTAATTCTGTTTTACTGTCTGATGCAAATGCACATTTATACAATATACAACCATTCATCCCATCTATCCAAATTATCTCCCCATCAACACCCAGAGCATATTCTGTTGTCTTTGATACCAACTTTAGTCTTTGTCACTAAGACCTTAACTCACCACCATACTTCCAGTCTGCACCACCTTTTCCAAAATTCTGAGTCAAACAATACTCTCATATAATTAAGACATTATCAAAAACAAACAAAAAACCAAACCTCTTAAGGCAGAAGTCTTTCTAGCTAGGTGCCTAGCTAGGAAACTAGAAAGAGCAGTAAGAAAGAAAATAAGAAAATAGAAAATAAGAAAAAAGGCCAAGGAAAAGTGAGAAGGGAGCATGTTATCTGAAAAGTCTCCAATGAAAGTCTTGATCCACATAGTGTTAGTGGATAAACTTAAGTCCAACACATTGCCAGTAGCACGAGACCAATTTTAAACATAAAAGCCTAAATCCCCAGCATCTTTTCTCTTTGTAATTATTAGACCAAACAGTTAACCAAATCAACTTACCATACAGGTACGTGAGTTCTCCCCAATGAATGAATCTCTTAGTACCTGAGTAAGTTTACTTGCTCTGAAGGGCGTATGAGGTTTATTTCGGCCTAAGGCTCTAATGCACTCCTGAAAGAACAAATAGGTTTATGCATTTTTCTTTAACATGGGATGAATAAATATAATACAAATTCAATTCAAAATCAGAAGCCACAAGCCTTAGTTATTTTGCTGTCCCCTAAAATATCATTAAAATTTACCATTAAAGCTTGCATTCAAGACAGGTTAGGCTTTTACCTCTCATTAAGTTCAGAAGAGGTAGGAACTTAAAAAGGAGTTCGGAATCTAAAAATTTTAATCTGTTTGTAAATGTAATGTAAATGTAAACATCCAAATTGTTTACAACTACTGTAACCACCACTACCACCACAACAAAAAAATCAGTGCGGATGTTCAATGTCCAGACTAACAATTACTTCTGGTTATCAGCTGCAAAAACCTGAATGAACAACAACCTCCACCAGCAGAAGCAGTGGGGACTGGGGCATGTGTGGACTATCAACTAAAAGCAGTAGCTTTGACTTTGCCTCTACCAATGACTTAATTTATAGCTCAGAAGAAAACAAACTTTCTGAAAGCATCCGCAGCTCACAAACCTAGTAAGCACAGTTCTCTATTGATATACTCAATATTGGAAGACACTGAAGTATTAAGACAGTTAAGACACTTGCTTTAAAATATTCTTCCTGTGAAAAAAACAGGATAAAGTTTCCTCTTCTGCTCACAAGGCTATGAGACTAAACTAGTATTTGCGATTGGTTGGAGAGTTCCAGTGAGAAATATTTAATAATATTTACATCTATAAAGTAACTATAGAAGTTAAAGCAGCAACTAAATACAACAGTGCAAAACCAGGACTCCACTAATCCAAAGATCACTTCTGCCCACTCAGAGCTCCAACATCAACTCATAAAACACTACTTACACAAACAAACTTTACATTTAAATTTTTTTGTTATCATTATTTTCATTATTAATTCCAGTTTCTGCCTTTGCATTAATACTTTGTGTACAGGCATCTCTTTAGAAGCATGGCTCCCTTCATACAGTTTTAATATGTCTGTACACACAACTTCAAACAACTATAATTCAAAAGCTTTTAAAATTAGAGCTTTGGTTTTAGCAGCACTAAGGGACAGAATGGATGTTGTGTTACAGGAATAGTTCTACAGTAGTTCAGCTAATCCTCCGGCTGCAGCCATACCCTTGTGGCCTTTTGAAATTTCCTAGAAACGGCTTCCTCTAGAAGTCAGGGTAGAAACTGTGGGATGATAATCCAAGAATGCATTGCAATTGTGAAACAGCATAGACCAGAACTAAAAATGGGCTCAGAAGAAAACTGCCATGACACAGAGAACATAACACACACACGGGCAAGTTGGCTTTAACTACAGTGAATATTGAAAAAACTCAGCAGTAATATGAATTTCATAAAATGGACACAGCTCAGACAAAGAGACTGAAGCTTGCTGAATGTGCTTTTCATATGCAAATGCTCAAAAGGACTCAAAAACTTACAGGTGAGCAAGGCAGTGCACTCTGATTTTTTAAGATTTGTACATTATTATACTTACATAAGGAGAAAAGCAGATTAGACAGGAAAAGCGACAACAGATTTTCAACAGGTGACATTACAAACTAGAAAAAGTATCAAGTGTGTGTTGAATTACTAATACGACAATCGGCAAGTTTAATTACGATATTTTAATTTACCGTAGTAAGTTTTACTTTGCTTACTCCTGAAAAATCTGAATTGGATTATCTCCTTATTAGTAAAAGGATTATAGGAGGACACTTCCAGCTTCTATATTAATGGAGTTTTTAACTACTTTTGCTTTTTATCACAGCTCAGACAACCAGGTAACAAAATGACAACACTACTTCCACGTAGAGACATTACAGAAATAACTTCCTGTAACAAAAATCTGAACAGGTTAAGACAGGAGTGATATCCAGATAGAAACAGCAAATCTTGGATTAGCACCAAAGACCACTCAGAGCGCACTTATTTAATTTGAACATGACATTAACATTCAATCTTGAATACAAATGGGAAAAGCTGTGTTAATATTTTTTGGGATAGAAGAAAAATGAAAGACTAGCCTATCATTGTATCTTCTGGTACTGCTGTTTAGACCTCTGCAAGACCTCCACCAATTTTTATTTCCCCTTCCCTGTATAATTTAGACCACAATCACTAGTACAGCAGCAGCAGAACCTTCTACCGTAATTATGAAAATTAACTAGGTATGTTGTCTGGGTATTGCACTGAAGGCACTAGCCAGTACAAAATCAACAAGTAAACTGAAAAGAAAGAAAAAAAGCCAAACCAAATCAAGCAGCTTTATTCAATTATATTTGGAAACCAGTGATAACATCAACATAATCACATTATTTACTTTGGTGCTAAATCAAACCAGGCCACAGTTTTGGAACTGTAGCTTCCAATTCTTCCATGTGCCACACAATTTTGTAATGGCACACTATAGGTTACAATGTTGTGGTGTTTTGTGAGATCTGCTTAGTCAGATATAAGCCTTCCCCTAAGTTTATACTGGGGATAAAAAAGTAAATACAGTGATTTGGGCGTTCAGATTCTTTATCAAAACCACAGTGGTGGTGCTGAGGGTAAACATATGCAAAACCAAACAACAACAGACGTAAGTTCTGAGACATTGAAAACTGTTGTTTTCCCAGCTAGGATCAAAAAATTACATTCCCTATTTAGACTGAACCTCTTTCAAGCATTATAAAACAAAGAACAAAAAAATGCATATGAATATTTAAATAGTATTTCTCAGTTCTCTTGATGCGTCCTGGATTAATATATGAAAATGGGTAAAGTAACCGTATCAGACAATCTGCTACAAGGAAGAGCAGTCAAAAAAGGATTCCAACTTTCAGGGGTTATTTCAATCTATTTGTTATTTCTTTCTGGATAAGTTGCTGTTGTGCTGCTTTACTGAATTAATTAACAGTGGTAAATAATTTAATATATTTTTTTATATATATAAAAAAACCAACTGAGTTAAGTAAGAATATTTCCAGTTAGTATTTCAAACCTTGAATACTCAAGTCAGTCACCTGTCCTCCCATTTTAGATATATATCAATAAAAATCTTCAAATTCAGCCATTGGGGTCTTTTTGTTGAAGGGTTTGTTGTGTTTGGTTGGGTTTTTTTTGAATTACATGCAAGTCGATAGCACAATGTTTCTGCAGTGTTTCTTCAGGCATTTAGAGGAAAAATCAATACATTATTTTACCTGTCGCATCAGCAGACAATGTAGACAAGCAAAGTCTGCAAAAACACTCATTGCTGTAATATGTAAGAGGTATCCACCTACTCAAAGGTGATGGAAACAGTTCAATTACCTTGAGTGCTAAAAGGCTCTTGTTAATTTCTGCACCTTCCAGTCGTGTCTGCCTATCTGCACTTGAAGTATCCGCTCCTCTTTCATTGCCAGCCAGATCAATCAGAGAGAATTTACCATGTAATTTTCCTTTCTTTCTGAGAATGATCTGAAACACTGCATGGCTTCGAGAAGAGTGTGCATTTGCAGATGTCTGGCCAGATGTCCTTTGAACAGAAGAGAAGGGAAGGACATAGGAACAGGCAAAGGACCAAACACATTAAACATACTAACCTCAGAACATTAGTTTTTTTCAGGGCAGAGTCCTGTATTTTCCCACATTTGTTGACCACATGTCTAACGTTCTTGTGGACACTAGAGATGCAACCTTAATAAATGGATGTACACACTACAATTATACCTCTTTTTCCATCTCTTCGAACAGAAATGGAAGATTAGTAACATTTTACCTCCCTTTTAAAAGCAAGAATAATCAAAGATTTCAAGGAATCAGAGAGTTTACATGTAAAATGCTGATGGCATTTTTATTTGCACAGGCAGTAGTCTAAGCACAAGGCTAATTTTAAAAACAGTGAAGCTAGATTCTTAAAAAAAAAGTTACGCTTAACCTCTGTCACTACGTATCAAGGCCTTTTAGAGCTGAAGAATCTGGCAGTATTCCAGGTTATAAATGATGTGAATTTAAGTCTGTAAGCTGCTTACATAATGCATGTAGTTCACATCCTGTAGAAAAATCAGTTATTTCTCTCTATGAGAGAGAGGAACTGTAAATATCTTTATTTAAAAGTTAGGCAGATTCCTTTCATGCAGACAACATCACCAAAAAACCCACTGAATTTTAAAAAGCCATCACTATGAAAAGACCTGAAAAAAATCTTGTTTCTGATTCCTTAATGCAAATGAAGAACTGGTATGAACTATGGGAGATACCTGCAGCTGTTGCCCATTTCAATCAGCTTAAGAACATCTTCAACACTTCTGACTTCCCGTTCCTGTAATCCCACCACCTGGACTTGCTGTTTACCATCTTCTAACACTCTTAATTTTGTCTTCCTGTTCAACAAGTCGAAAACCTTGGGGGGGGGGGGGGGGCAGAACAGAACAGTTAAAGGGGAGTTTTAAAAGACATTTGTATTTCAAATCCTGTATCAAAATATGCAAAGCATTCTATGGAAAAAACATGATTGGAAGAGAACTGTAAAGAATTATTTGAAATAAAGATTTTAATACAAAGAGGAAAACCATCTTTTAAGTGACAAGCTCAAAATCTTACTTGTGAAAAAGAAATTCCCCCCTTCCTCAGAGAAAGACCAGGTACTTACCTTACCACTGTAGATCTCAAAAAATGTTGCATATACTTCAAGTTCTAACTTCTTATAGCTTGGTTTCTTCAGCATCAAAAAGACATCTCGAGCTATGAACACATTTCCAGAATAAAAAGATACCTCATTATGTGTTTTTATTTAGTGAAGACCCCTCAACGCATAACAGCCTATGTAACAGCATCTCTCATACTTTTCAAGTATAACACATAGGGTCAGTCAACCAAGTTTAAGCTGCCACACTACAACAGATGATGCAGAAAACCTCAAAATTATACACTTGATTAATCATCCATTTATTTTACTGTGTAAGGACACATCTAGGAACTACTTTTAATCTTACCAAAGCTCCACTGTAATGCAAAATATGTAGACCTTTATGTTTGTATGACAGAGCAGAAAATTTCTTGATCTCAACTAATTGCAAAATCCAATAGACCAATAGAGTCTCACCTGCGAGTGCATATATTCCTTTAGAACAATCTTGGTTCCTTCCTGAAAAGTCACCACCCATAGTCTAGATTTAAGCAACAACAACAGATCAAAAATACGCTACAAAAATCACAGAACTATAACTTCAGTATTTTTTACTTATTAGAACTTAAGTATATCATTGACTTGATTTTGGCTGGGATAGAGTTAATTTTCTTCTTAATAGCTGGTACAGCACTGTGTTTTGGAATTAGGATGAGAATAAAGTTGATAAACACACAGATGTTTTAGTTGTTGATAAGTACTGTGAACTCTAAATCAAGGACTTCTCAAGTTTCCCATGCACTGCCCATGAGCAGGTGCACGAGCTGGGAGGGAGCACAGCTCAAAACTGGCCCAAACTAGCTGAAGGAATATTCCATATCATAGAACATCATGGCCAGTATATTACTGGGGGTGAGCTGGCCAGCATCTGTCCATCACTGCTTAGGGACTGGCTGGGCATCAGTCAGCAGGAGTGGGTGGTGAGCCATTGTATTGTGCATCACGTGTTTTCTCTGGGGTTTATTCCCCTCTCTTACTATAATTAAAAAAAAAGACAGGAATAATTATTATTAACAAATTTCATTATTAAAACTGTTCTTATCTCAACAAGTAAGTTTTACCTTTTTCCAATCCTCCTCCCCATCCCAGCCAGGGGGCTGGGGGGAGAGTTGGGGGAGTGCAGGGCATGAGTAAGTGACTGCATGATACTGAGTTGCCAGCTGGGGTTAAACCACAACCATTATATATAAAAAGTGTATTGCTGACACGTGTAAGAAATACTTACATGGGTCTTTCCACTGCCTGTTTGCCCATATGCAAAACAGGTGGCCATTCCCCCTTCAAATACCGTCTCCACTAATGGTAGAGCTGTAAACCTTAAATGCAAAAAACAGTACCTAAGAAACTGAGTTACTTTAAGGGGCCACTACCACAAGTTTGCAACCTTGATGCTTCAGAAATGTAAACTCTGGACCTCCTTTAAAATGCAGAAGGCATACCCGTTCAAACTAGTGCTTTTTTGAACTAGCATTCAAACTAGTGTGTTTTTTAATATTAACAAAAAGTTTCAACCCAGCATTGCAGCTCATGGATTAAAAAATATTTAAAATTACAACTTAACCAAAAAAAACAATTACAAAAGTTACTTTCTCCCTTAAACTGAAGAATGTTTTTCAGTACAAAGTGAGCAATTTTAGTATGTTGGAGAAAACTGGAGTAACTTGCCACATTATCATTTTCTCCACTGTGATCCCACAGTTCTGGTGAGAGCAGATGACAATAACTATCTTGCTCTTACTTGTGCTGCCGCAGAAGGCCTTGAAGCAGATTGCCCTTCAAGTAATAATCATTATTGTGCCATATAAGGGAGAAGGAGAAAGCCTGTACTGCTACACAGACCAGAGATTTACTTTTTCAGTATGAATACAATCATTTTTCAGTATTTTCCATTTTTGCCATGAATTTATTAATTAACTAATAAAAATTGTCTGGAGAAAACTCAGTACAAAAATACAGCAACACTGTATGCCAAAAACAACCCTCATATTTAAACACTATGCTCAGAAAGACAAATAACAGGAAGGAGGAAGATTAGAACTGATTGTCGAGCGGGAAAACTTGCAAGAGGCACATATCACCAGCTGCTTTGCTCCCCTGCAGCTCTTCAGTGTTGAGAAAGGAAATATGTTATCAGTAGACAACCATTTGAAACAGAAATCTCCAAGGGCACAGCTTTGCTGTTTGTAAGTCTTCTTTTGTTGGTGTAAACAACTATACAGATTTTCATTTTGCTACCCTTCTCCTGCTAATTGTATCAAGCATTAAGACAGAAGTTTTAATTTTCAAGGGCTTTCAATAATTTTTACCATGAATTTTCTGTTATCCACCAACAGGATGTTAGCATCCAACATCAGGACATGATCCTAACTTTCACCTCCTAGTTGCTGTATTTAAGACAAGAATTAAGATATTTCTGTCACTACTCATTAAGGCTACGAGAAGCACGTTCCAAGCATAAAGAAAATGATCTTCATCAAATTAACGTTGAATATCAACATTCCTTGCAAAAAGTTCCAAAGTATTTAAACATACCAATATTACAAGCTGTAGCCGTGTCTAACCTTGCCTGCTACTGTGGTCTACTCCACTGAGTGACTTGTACAAGGTAAACAGCTACTTCTGAACACATTTTTAAAGGCACTATGGTTATTATTCTGTGCCAGCTGTGGAAGTGACAGGAAGCATAAAGGAGAAAACAGGGATCCAAATACATTGAGGCTGGAAACAGATGTGTCTGTTGCCTTTGTTTTTTAAATCAGATTTAGCATTTTGAGCAAGATAACCTAGCTCCATACACCTCCATGTTACATCAGCCACACTTCTTTCGGTATCCCAGTTAGCTCAAGTACCTCAGCAATACACCAATATAACCTGTCTTGCCTTCCTTGTACTCTTTCCCTATGCTGTCCTGATTTGTGTCTATCTCTTAATTATCTTGTATACAAACTGCAAGCTCTTTGGAGCCTGGGCTGTCCATTTCTTCAAGTTTCCTGAAGACCAAAAGCCATGACTCAGGTTCCTCAGGTGCTGCACACACATAGTAAGACAATAACCCTGAGGCAAATGGAGAGCCATGAAGCTGTTCAAATATTCTGTAGCTGAGGAGGCAGGCAATACACAAAAGAGCCTGGAAACCAGCAGGGCTTGGTGGCAGACAGAGCAGGACTGAGGTCAATGGAGGTGAAAATGACACTGCAGGTGAAGAGTTCATGATAAAAGAGTTAAACCAAAAGTGAACAGGCAAAGAATGGAGATAGCAATACACATATCTGGTAACAGAGAACAGGAGTAAAGACAATGACCAAAGTAAGCCCACAGTTATTGGAGATACAGGAGAAAAAAGATTCACCAAAAAAAGCATATACACATACCTGTAAACCATTTCATTAGAAGCTGTGTCATCAAAGGCATAGTCAAAACGAAAAGTTTGGTTTTCTAGGTACCTTGTTAAATCCACCTTTTGTTTTGGTTCATGTACCATCACAACATCTTTACTAGGAATTGTTATTACGTCAAGGTCTTTCAACGAAGTTTCTATAAAATAAGTGAAATACATATCTAACTAGCAACACTTTTTTTTTTTTTTTTTTACATTTTTTCACTGTTTACACTCTTGTAACATCTCAGATAACACAGCTCCTCCAAGTAACAACACTGCAATGGATCTGGGCTTCTGATGCCTAGGTAGTATTCTGCTAAGTAAGAGATCTCATTTTGGAAGTCTAGTCGTCCTATCCTACCAACTGTTAGAAATTAAAGAGTTTGTACAAAGCTGGTTAGAAAAACTGAGATCATTAATTGCAGCACTATCATTGTAGCTTGTTATGTATTCTATAATAACACTTTCCATGGATATCAGTCCTTTTTCCTGGGGACTTCTATACTGTTTTACAGATTACTGCCATAACCTTTGAGTTTTCATAAATAACCTCTCTACCAGAGAAACGCTGAAAGCCCTATACTGCTTGGACTGACAAACCTGAAAATACAAAGAAAATAATATCCTTAAAATAATCTGCTTTATTTCAAAATTTTATCATTGTATTTTCCCCTAAATCCTGAATGTTAGTCATATGCTCACATCTTTCAAGAAGAAAAAAAAAATCCTTTCATTCTACACAGACATTTTCATTTGTGTATTCCTACCGCAACCTGAAGTATACATCTTTTATATAAAATTTCTTCAAAGTAAAACCCTTTCTAAAAACTACCTTGTAAGCAGAAAAAGCTGAAAATGCTAATGATCTTGCCTATCACTGGGAATGAACAAAAGCAGTCTCAATGTGATTTGAGCAATGAGATCCCTGGTTATAATTACCACACAGCACTACAATTTATTGCTAATTGTTGTATGAGATATGAATCAGCAAAACAGAACCCAGTGAACCATGATATGCACAAAAATAAAGATCTTTTGTATGTACAGTCAGGATCACTAACGTGCCCTACTTGCATTTCTATGTAAAATTTAAGGCATGCAGCTCAAGAATTTGATGTGAATCAGATAGACATCTTTTCACTGGTTAATATACTGATCAAACAGTACAATTGTTACCATTGCAAGACGTTACACACCAACAGAAATATGCACTCAAGTAACTATATAATCAATTTTTCAGCTGCACTGCAATGAAATAAAAAGCAATCATTCTGCAGTGACCACAGAGAAGAAATAAGGTACAGTGATGAAAAGAGATGTATGACAGTAAATTCTTTGCAGAAAAGCTTTTTAGTTTTAGTCAAAAACTGATTTTTCTTAAATAATTGTTTGGAATAAGACATTTACCTGCTCCCAGCTATTTGTTATGACAACCTGTATTCCTTGTTGATGAAAATTTGTAACAGTGTCTCTGAAACGCACTATGCATTTCTCAATTATAAATATACATCACTGAAATAAAACCTTAAAGTGTCAATCAGAACACCTACTTCCTGCAAAGTCAATCCACAAAATGATTCGTGCTGAGAACACCTGAAGATTTTAGTGTTTGTGAGACTGACAAAAACTATTTTTCTTCTTCAGGGGGTTACACATTAGTATCATTGATTCTTTTATAATCTTGTATTTTAAAACATGGCATGAGAAATACTGTTTCTTATTAAGTGTGTATTTTCAGAATATTCTATCACGTGGGTATTAGATTATCTCCATGGTTCATCCGCTGCATAGATTTCATCAATAGAATTCATTAATATAATTCATTCATCTAAATAAGCCATTAATCTAATGGCATATTCTTTAAAATGTAAAGTAACTTTGGTGCCAATCTCATTTTTACTTAAGACACTCATCTTCCTACAAACTCCTCTGAACTATGTTTTTCAATAGCTCTAAACCATTAACACCCAAGACATGTAACTTTCACAAAATACTCATGCCCCATGATAACCTGCTCTCATTTACTGCAATTTCACTTTGTTCATCTTCAGCACAGGTAGATGGTGACATTTCCCCCAAATGTATCAGGTTTCTAAGTCATATTTTATTAAAGATAACCTTCAATGTTGAAACAGAGATTCAACTGCTACTGGACCTGCATGTTGAACATCTTTATTAATAGGTCATGCAAAACAGTTTCAGTTAACCAATTTCTGAGATTGTGCATTCCTTGCAGATCACCAAAAGAAAAAAAATCAGGGAATAAGAAATAGTAAAAGTCAAAAAGAAGAAAAAAGTGAAGTAGTGGAAGCAGCGATGTGGAGGCAAAAAAATACACTATATACTAACTAACTATAAGCTAAAACTAACTATATACTGGTATCAACGTGTTTTTCCTTTCCCATACATACTCCCATTTTCCTCTGGACATGCTCCAGATAATCCTCAATGTGTAGTTCTGACAGTACAAAAATAATAAATGCATCCCATGTTGTTTCAGAGTCAGAGCGATGCTCTTTGAGTCCTTTAGCTAAACAAACCATAATAGAAAGAGAAGGAAAGAAACTTCCTTCAAAATGAAAGTCAGCTTACTTAAGTGCTGGATTCAAACAGACTGCAATCCAGAAGCATTTGCATTCTTAACTTCCCACTGAAAGTAAAAAATTTAATGGGAAGATTGGGATCTAACTGGAGTTGAAAACCTGAACTTTTTTTTTTTAATAAAGACTCCAGGTTGATGAGCAGGAAGGAAGAATAAAAGTTGTGATACTAATCATGTATTTAAAAAGTCATTAGGGAGTCATTCCAGTGCCTAACAGTTTTTTAGTGGTATTTCATGTGCCCTAGAGTATCTTGCCCAGCCCTGAGCACCAATACCAGGGGATAAAAGTCTCCAGTTTGTCTGTAATGCACTAGCTTTGAAAGCATGTCTTGGATGCCTCTGGGCACCTATCATGTTGTAAGACATTAGTATTTAAGCACCTGAATTGCTCCCTTAATGTCTGAACAAGACTACTTCAAAGTATAAAAATATTTGTACATAAAGTGTGTGTGAAAGTTTTTAACAGGTAGCGCTCTGCTCAGGAGATCACTTAAGGATAGTTTAAAAGAATGGTGATCCTAAACATAATATAAGAATACTGAAGAAATTACAGTAGAATTAATTCCCAGATCAACTAAATGCATCCTAGATTACCATAGATGGAAAAAAAATGCAGTCGCTCTGTGCCTGAGCTCCCAATCCATCAAATGGTGACAGTTAAACTACTTTTCTCCCCATCTTTATCCTGGTTATGATGAGTCTATGAATTCTATGGATCCATCACGTATTGTCTAGTGTAACTGTTTCGCCTTTGATCTAGATCTTTTTAACAGAAGCAGTATTACTAACAGAAAATAGCTTTTCAGAGAAAAAAAAAAAAAATCAGCAAAATCTTCAATAGACATACCTTTTTTATTGAGTGGTCGTTTCCGTACACACACACATATCCTGTGTTCATCAACCTGCAAAGGAAATGGTCTTTCAGTGAACTGCACCCCAATTCCAGTTATGTAATATTTTATTTTACTTCTGTTCTTGAATTAATTAACCAATCATTTAAACAAAGAGAATTTTCCGAGGCCATGAGTCAAAAAGCCCCCTGTGTCTGCACAATAGCCAAGAACCTGACACTGAGAACCATACATTAACAAAACTCCCTGCAGACAGTGTAGAGTACAAGACTGAAATATTGGAATACTGCAAGCAAATCCAGCTCTAACAGGGTATACACCACAGAGAATTTGTCACAATCTCTGAGATCTGATAATCCTCATCATCTAAGGGTTCTGCTTCTCTGACTTCTCTGCAAACCAAAGGTCTTCATCAGCTTCAAAGATCAAACATTAATCTTTATACTCAGCAGGGTTTTCCAGAGAAGCTTAATGGTTTTGTGTGCACATCCCCTGGCGTCTCAGGAAAATTTACAATACAGAGTCTGAGTGACTACTTAGTATACATTGGTATTATTTTAAAGTAAAAAGATATTTAAATGGCATAACATAATTAACAGTAATTTAGTAACCTAGGGCTTACAACACCTACTAATGTTAATATAATCAAATTACTGAAAAAATAAACCCAAGTTATAACAGATACTCATATATATTAATAAACTACTTATTTTTGTATTTACAGACAGAAGTATACATTGAAAAAACTGAAAACAGCAAAACCACAGAAAGATTAAAATTTTCCATGTTGCTGGGTTACTTACAGGATCTGCAGTTGTCAGTGGTCTATAATCCAAACTTCCCCTGAAATCTCTTATCATACACATAATTTCATAATTTGGGTTTGTAGCATCAACTTCCTACGGAAGTAAGCAACAGAACTTCTAATACACTGTTTTCCCTAAAATGTACTAATTTCAGTATCTTCTGTATTTATCTAAAAGAAAAATATACATTAACTGAAATATTTCTGAAATTTTGGGAGAAAAAAAATAGTGTCTCAAATCCAAGTTGAACGCCTTTTTCCATTCTGTTGCAGCTAATTTACTGATGATACAGCAAACCAATTACATGCTTTCCATTTTATGGTTCTGGTTGGCATTTAACAGAAAATAATTTTTAATTGAGGCCTCATTAACGGCCTATTCAAGAAAGAAAAATGACTTCCACCTTCGCCAGAATCTTCACGCTAAAGACACACCTCCAATCAACTGCACAGCACCAGACACCATACACAGTCAACACTTAGGCTAATTAAAGTAAGGCAGTCCAACAGATGAGTGGGTAACACTCCATTACACAGGTACAACACACCCCCCAGGGGACCAGTGCAGGCACCCCAGCTGCTCTAAACACAACCCTGAATTCAAGTCAGTTAAAGGAGCTTGATCCTACTACTGGTCCCCAGCTAACTGCTACAATGCACTGCAAACTCATTTAACAGTCCTAGAGCCCCCTAAAAAGCAGAAGCAATCCCAAGGATACACAGGACACTACATCCAGGGTCAGAAGACCTTGCACCCCTAAACCTGGAGCCATCAGTATCAGAGCAAATGGACACCTTAAGAGGCCATGCGTGGAGCCCCTCCAAGTCCTGCTAGGCCTGAGCCTTCTGTGAGCTGAGCTGGTGCTCTGCAGAATAAACAAAATGTCCTTCCTGTCACTTCTCCCTGCAGTTGTCAGTTTTTACACCATTTCAGGACATGCTGCTGATGCCATATGTAGCCAGCTCTGGTGCTCAGACCTTAAGTTTTTCACGGCTCCCCTCAAATGATATAAAACTCTAAATCACAGCTGGTTGTGGAACAGCATAGGCACTCTCAGAAAGCACTGCACTGGGGTTAACAAGCTGGAAGGGCACCAGCTCATGACTCCACACCTGTGACACAGCCAATCCTCACCACAGATAAAACTGTCCTGGTAATCAGAAGCTGAATGTACCGTGATGTTGTTCACCCCAATGACAGTGAACTAAAAACTGCTGACAGTTAAGTCCACACAAAAAACCACTGCTGAAACATTTCCTTCTAACATTTAGAAGAAGCATTGCTTTTTTATGGAAAAAGTGTTTGAATATTCTTCAAACCATGTTTAAAGGTCTTGGCCACCTGAAGACAGTGCTTGGCTAATTATTGCTGCATTTCACAGCAGCAACAACAACAACAGAATACACAAAGCAACACAAAGCACAGGTACATACAGATCACCAAAAAAACCAGAGCTTCCTGGAGCTAAGACTCATATCCAAAGACAGTTTTCACAAAAGAAAAAGAACCTTTTAGGTGTAATACCACAAAGTATTTTAATAGATAAAGCAAAAAAAAAAATGTTTGTTCCTCACACATAAAGACACAGTAATGTTTTGTATTTGAGTAAATGGATGGAGATTAGAGAGTATGAATTCACAGGTGATTTTAGGTCAGCTTCAAAACATCAATAAACCATGAAGTAGATTGCCTGAATTATTGACATGGTGGTGGTACTTCTCATGTCAGTAGCGGGTTGGTACTATCTGTTCAGAGACTAACACATACACACAGGGCCACCAACAAGATTACACTACTAGTTTTGCCAAACCTTTCACACCACTGTGACAGGAATTAATTTAATATTAAGAGATTTTTTCTCACAGGATTATCAACTTCATTTCTTTTATACAAGTTTCTAACAACTTGCTGCCAAGCTCCTTGCATGATGCAAAGCTAAATTATAAATGCGTATACTGGGTTAAAGAAAAAAAAAGTTAAAAATCACTGTTCAAATTGATCTATAAAGCATCAAAGATCATAAAGAACAATTTATCATTATGTTGTAATACTTCCTGTAGAATAACAGAGCTATCTAAAAGCCAAAGGTCTGATTATCTTCAACAATATATTTTCCCTAAGAAATGGCTCTCATCAGCACTCGACCTTTAAAGACCACGTGGCAAGACAAGCAATTGTAAGCAATTATTTCTGTTGAAAGAAAAAGGGGGAAAACTGTCTAAAGTAATAGCTATGACAGCAATGCAACCAAGCACCAAAATTATTCATCAAACTTGTATACAGCATGAAAACATTTAATTTCAAGATTACTGAACTTCGTAAAAATTACTAAGGACTGAAAAAAGCACAATGATTTTGCAAATTTCTCTTGCTGACATACGTTTTCCATTCTAACTAAAAATACTAACCTGAGCTTTTTTTTCTCGGAGTTCCTGCTGCTGTAACCTTCTTTTTTCACGTTTCTCTTGCAGCTTTTCAACCTCTTTTACACAATTTGATTTTCTGCGTGCTTAAAGAAAATGATATAATTTTAGAGTATTTTGTGTTGCATGTATTTAGTATTTACAATGTAACATTTCAATTATATATTGTCAATAATTAGAATGCATTTAAGTCAACTCAAGCAGATCAGTATTAGTACTGAATAGTTATGGTAATTTAATTTCTAAAATTCATAAAATCATTTAGAAAAAAAATTATGGGAATGGGACAGTAATTACATGACCAAAAAAATGTAAGTACAATGACCCTCAAAAAAAATATTTGGAGGGATACATGTGATCTCTTGGTTCGAATTAAATGAAAGTCTAGGCAAATTAAAAAAACCAGCACTGCCGTAGTTTAAAAAAGATCAAGGAAAACTAAATTCCAAATACTAGCACAACTGTGACAAAAGTGAACACTTGTTTAGTGACAGCTCCTTGAGGAAGCCCACAGACAACTGCACATGTAGACAGACCCTCTGTCATTTATGGACAACAACATAATCCAAGAGAATGTACATGTAATGCCCAGAATGAATGAATCCTTGATACATGGTTTACATACAAAGGGGTCCAAATTCCTTTTTTGTAGCTTGAACTGGAGATAAATCTGGAAAACCAGGCAAACCACCATTCTGTTGAGAGGAGGAAGGCTGCTCAGGAAGCTGACTAGGTCGTGCACGTACAGAACCAACCACTGCAAAGGAAAAGAACAAAGCTCATCTGGACATAGAAGAGTTAACATTTCTACTCAATTCTGAACCACTTAGTTATGAGGACATAAAACAAGGCCCCTTTCCAGACACAACAATTTATTAGGGGTGAGGGGGAGCCATCCATGTAGAACATCTATTAATAAAGACGTTTGGTATGCAGCCTTTTTCATACACCAACACAACATAATTGAGTACTAACACTGCACATGCATATTTTCAAACACTCTACTGCAGAATTAATACAATTCATTATGTGCACAGAATGAAGGGTGTACTGGGAGATAAGTAGTCCTGAAGCTTGAAGTGCTGAAATTTTACTTATATTGTGATTATACCCAAAAACCGAGTGACAAAAGAAGCCTCACTCTGTTCCACGTTCTCTAGATGTTACAAAATGGTACCACCCCACTGAGCCAACGATCTCTGAAGGAGCAAAGGCATAGAAATGAAAGGCAGCAAAGTGCAGCTCTACCTGTGAGTGGAAGTAACAAACTTCTTTGACACTATACTGGGATACAGATATAATCAATACGTCTAAACGTATGCATCGATTCTACTTGTGCTAAGGATACCAATTTCTGAAGATGTAGTAATGTCTGTTCCCAGTGAAAGCAGTGGGAGTGGTGAGCATGCAAGCCTCTTTGGCAGAGCTGAATGCTTTAAATTGTTTCTCAAAGAGCTGCTTCAAGCACCTCTGCTTCAGTTGACCCATTTTCTACACACACTCCTAAGAGTCTGCCAGAACAGCAACAGAAGTGAAGGTATCAGTTTTGATTAGCAGCCAGAGATGACACTCCAAACAAAGGCCAGGTCACTCTACAACATGAAGACAACTATGGAAACAGGTATTCAATGGGACAGCCAAGATAAATGCCCAAATCCTTCCAAATATGGTAGGAGATCTAGTTTAGAGCACAAATTGACTACACAAGACAAGTGTGCTGAGAAAAGCTTAATCACAAAGCCAACAAAGAACAAATACTTAGGTCAAATCTCAATAGTAAGAAGCATAGGACATACTAAGATACAGGTTACAGGGTTATTCCATACCCAACAGACCATTTACTGCAAATGACATCATGTATGGATGTGATGAGAGCCCATCAGTGAGGTGTACCAAATCTAAATCATTAGTTTGAAAAAATTATCCCCTCCTCATAAGATTTTTGATTTGTTTAACATCCCCAGAGCCAAATGGCAGAAGGGCGCAAGTGGTCTCAATCATGCACCAAAAAACTCTGAACACTTGCAAAGATATGCAAGCCCACTTGTTTTTCAAGTTTAAACAGATGGACCGGAACCTATCCTGAACTAATGACATTAGATTAATGTTTGGAAGAATAACCACCACTATCATCAGTACAAGTCAGTTAAGCCTAAAGCAGGAAAGCAAATTAAAACAATAAGCGGTAACTATTCCTTCTCATGTTATAAACACATCACATCTGCATTCATCCCATACATACTTTTCACCTATGTTCCCCTGGTATTTCAGCAAAAAATCTACAAAAAATGCTGTTAATTGTAGAGTGAGAAATAACCTGTAGGGCTTAAGTACTCTTTGAATGAATGTTTACACACAGACTATCACAAAACTAAACTAAAAATTCTCATGTTTTCAATATTTAAGTACACTACTTAGTGTATATTGAACACTCAATTAAGCTGAAGCAAATTAAGGATGCTTTAACTTGGAAGAGTCCACACATGATTTAACGTAGCACAGCACCTTCAGTTCATTCAGCTTAACCTTCCTAACGCTATACTGCTTAAACTTGCATACAAATACTGTTCATACAGTATGAATTCCTAAATATACATACGAGTTACTCTAAGAAAGATGTACCGTGTCTTTTACATGTCACACATATACATATCAAATGAGACATGCAGAATTACTGAGGAATGTTAGATGAGCAGGAAGTTAAAAAGTTTCCACATTTTTTACTTCTTTGAAATGGAAATAAGTAACATTTACCTTTGTTGTCTCTGGCAGTGTTCTCATTCTTAACAGCTCCTGCAGTTCGTCGCATCTACAGAGAAAGCAATCTCTGTTATTTAATCACCATATTATTGAAAACACAACCCGCACCCCCACCCACTGCTTTCCAGTGAATGCAAACAACATCAGCAGTACAGAGTTGATGGCTGCTAAATCCCCCCCTGAAGAGCCCAGGGTGAAGACTGCTTGAACTATACGTACTGTTTCAAAACCTCCAAAACCTTTTCTATATTTTTCCCTGACATACAATTAGTTATATAAATATTAGTTCCCGACACCCTCTCTGCCAAACCTGTTCTTAGAAAAAATTTTGGAACTCCTATTAGCCACAGGAAAAAGAAAGGAACAGAGTTATTGAAAGCTCCACAGACACAAAAGTTAAAGTTAAAAATTGAGGCATAACTACATGTATACAAGTACTGTAAGTTTAACATGAACATGTTGTATAGAAATTACCAACCTTCATTCTGGTTACTCTGATTGATGTATTAGCTGGAAGTGATTCAAGATCTTCATCAGGTGCAAGACCTGGGTTAAGTGAAAATATACTATCCAACTCGATCTGTATAAAAGAGTATAAAACACATTTGTTTGATTCCTAAAACAATATTCACCCAGTCCATGTCTCTTGTTATGTTTGGGACTAAACAGTAAATACATTTAGTGTTTTTACACCATCATTTGTTAATTCTAAAACCTGAATAATCTTGTTTTATATACAATAGAACCAGTGCAAGCTTTGGTCTTTGTATTAGTTGCAAATACACCCTTCAAAAAAGGGATTAATTAAAAAATGACCAATAAATATTTTAATTTTTTAAAGTAATTAAATGAAAACAGCAGCAAATTACCACAGTAATACTAGCTACTTCTAAATATGACATTCTGTGACATAAAAAGAAAGCAATCTCAATTATTTGAAATTTCCTTTACAGTGCAAAAGAAACAGAGGAATTACAACCACCCAAAAAATAAAAGCATAGCTGAAACCATGTTACATTTATCACGCCTTTTTTTTTTTTTCTTTTAAGTGATCCTTATTCAAAATCCTGTTAAGATTTAAGGGCAGAGGAACAGGATCTTAAAAATAACTGGCTTCAGATCTATTGAAACCTGGTTTCCTAAAAAACTTAAATAGCTTTGATGTCCACAGACTATCATTTCCTCTGGCTGGACCTTTCAAAGACCACACTACTGTATGGATTCTTCATGTCCAGAGGGATGAGCTCAGCTGATGAGATCACCAGGACTTTCTCACAACTTTTCTTTTACTTGTGTTTTCACAAAAACCAGTGAAATATTATTTCTGAGACGCTCCTCAAAATCTCAGCTGAAACTGGCTAACATGGTCCAAAATTTAAAGGAAGAGAGGACAGCAAAGTGTTACGAAGACACGGTTTCTCAGGAAAAGCAAGGCTAGAAAATTGCCAAAAATAAATAAGCAAACAAAGCAGCAGTTCAAGTCCTCAATAATATAAACACAAAAAGATTTCTAATCTAGCTTTCTCACTAGTTTCCTGTCTGAACTGCAAGTCATTCTCCCCCTCAAAAATTTTATTTTTCTACTTGTAAAAAGGGCATAACAAGGTGAGCCTTTGTCATCTGGTTCAAAATCAGTAGATTAAAAAAACTATTTAAAAGCTATGACACAGAGATCAGGAAGTCTAATTTAATACAACAGAAACAAGCATTTGCCCAATAGATCCAAGACAAAACAGACTTTAACCAAAGAATCAAGTAAATTAAGGCCTGTATCTTGTTTTTGTCTCCAGTCCAAACTCCAAACTAATATTCATGTATATTACACATCGCTTAAAAGAGAACCAAGTTCTAAAATAATTAAGTTTACCTCTTTGCCTTTAGTATCTCCATTTTCAATCCATTCAACAGTTACGCTTTCACTATCTTCATTTAGAGATGTTACCATGGCTTGGTGAATTCGGCCTAGAAAGCAAACACAAATGATCATTTATTAACTGGTGGAAGAATTTTCCAGAAGTTATTTTCATCCCTCGACTGAGAGGTGCAGAGAGAGGCAGGAAGAAGAGGATCAAAAATAAGGTGATAAATAGAACATGATTCCTGGCCACACAGTGTGAAGACCTGATCCACCAGTGATGGCTCTAAGGGACAATCAGCATACAAGTGAAAAGCTCAATGAACAGAAAACTGGGTGGTAATTTAACCAAAAACACCACATGAAAGCCACACCACTCAGACTGTCTTTTCTTGAGAGAAGAAAACTCAACACCATGAGCCTCCCACAGGCACTAAAATCTCCTGAGATGTGCTCCACAAAGGCTCATCTGTCCCCCTTCTAGGCTGATACAACATCACGTGTCCCAACATGGGAGTAAAGCCTGCTGAAACTGTATTCTGATATCTGTTTCTTATGGGCATCCAATCAGTCAGTAATTCAACTAAAATTAAACTGCCTGCAACACTAATACAAATCATCATTTCAAAACCAGCTGCTTACACAGACTGCTGAACTGGAGACAAGGTGCCACTGCTTTGATTTCTCCACTGAAAGACTCAAAGTCAATGTCCTGGTTTCAGCTGCAATAGCTACTTTTCTTCTTAGTAGCTGGTACAGTGCTGTGGTTTTGGATTTCATATGAGAATAATGTTCCAGTTGGGTTTTACTCCTCTCTCTTTTTGTTACCTCCCTTTTCATTATTACTATTACTACCACCATTGTTATTTATTATCGTATTTTACTTTATTTCAAGTTATTAAACTCTTATCTCAACCCACAGGTTTTACCTTTTTTCTGATACTTCTCCCCATCCCACCAGGTACAATAAAACAAGTAAACTTTCAGTATGAATATGGATTTTTCTTCTTAAGTATGTAGAGTACCACAACTTTTTTATGTCCTATTTCCTATGCACACTAGCAAGGAGCACTTGGAAGAGCACAACAGCCATGCACTGACACAAAAGGATCAAAGACCCAGGTGTCACATTGATTTCATATCTGTGCTGTGCCCTGAGTACCAAGAACAGGGGTTTCTAAAGAACAGCAGCCCAATGGAACTGCTCCTGCAACACCCTCCTTTAACAAGCCACAGCATGGACAAGCCACCTCTCACTCCACCCGCCCTGACCCACCTGCCAGGTGCCCAGGAGCCACGTGCAGCTCCCAAAGCACAAGCGACTGTCCTGGAGCAGGCCGTGTATATGTCGCAGCGCTTGCTAGGGGCAAGCCACAGCAAGGTTCCTTACACATCTGTCCTGGTCTGTCTCCCCCACCCTGCACCTGTCTTCTTCTGTAAAGCTCACAGCCTCCATAAATCCATTCCAGTTTTCTCCTCCACTGATTGTTTCAAACTTCTGTTTTAGCCATTTCAATCATAATTTCCAAAGTTCATGTTTTTATACAGTCTAAGCCTCTTAGGACCTGCTGAGGGACAGAAAGGAAAAAAACCTTGACCAATATCCTGGACTACCTCACCTAACAGCACAAGTAACAAATGTATACTCTTAATATTTATTTTATTGAAAAGGCTGCTCAACATTCACATCTAGTTAAAATAAAGCAAGACAACAGACTATGGGGAAGTCATGAACAGTAACGGCAAATCTATGTACTCTAACATAACATGCAGGGGAAGAGACTAACTGAATTAGTTAACTGGAAAAGCCTAGCACTCTAGAGACTCGCAAGGCAGGCAGCAGCCCTGGGCACCACTACTTTCATATCTGCAGCGTTCACCTCCCCAGCAACATACAGTACATATACATTTTACAACCTCTACACTTGTCCTTGCTCAAAGCGTAAGATTCACCCCATCACTAAAGAAGGTTAATCCTCCCCCTTTGCTTCACTTTGCTTCCTTCTTCTAGCATTTGCTGCCTTTTATTTCCCTCACCCATGTTTTGTCTGAACAAACTCTTCCATTCATGCTTCCTGAGCACAATTTTCACAGGCGCCCCAGCTGTATTTGCCACTCAGGTGCTGCCAGATGAGCAGGCAGGGACCACACCTGTGCCCTCCCCTCCCTGCATGGATGCTTCTCCCTTTCCCCTCACCCCAAAGGACATTGTCCAGGCATGCATCCTGCCCTCAGGACCCTGCTGAATTCTGCTGGTTGCAGGGCTGAAGCAGACTCACCAAGCACAATGCTCTTGCACCGTATTTCCTTGGACAAGCATTTTTGTCCAAGTTTTCTTTGTGCAAGATCCTAAGTACACCTCTCCATTGTTTTTTCCACTTTGAATAGCCTCTAGGGACTTAATTTCGTGCAAGAACACCCTGTTGTAGAACTGTTTCAATTAGCTATCTGGTCCATCAGCAAAATAGCAACAGAAGCCACTGTCCTTTCTGCAGAGTGCTGCTCCCACCACTTCCACAAACAGCATGCTGGAACCACAAGGACACAAAAACTGTGGGAACTGAAGACTCCTCAAGCTTACGTTGATATAATCTTCTGCTATTCTTTTAAGGCTTGGCCCAGCTATCTGCAGGATCAAGAGAATAATTATATATGAAAAGGTCTAACTTAAGCAAAACATTCTGAACAATATTATGATAATACTTTGTTACTGCATTTTATAAATTTTGAAGAAAAGCACTATTCACAGCTGAAACTTGTGACACTGTATTAGTCACAGAGCCACCACGTAAGTCCTCTTACCTGCTCCTCTGTTACTTTTGACAGAGTACAAATAATAATTTAAAAAGGTTTAACCTTTGCCATAACAAGTCCAAGAAGATCAAAGCAGGCTGATGGATCAATAGAAAACACTACACACTCTCACAAACACAGTAAGCCAGCATGCTGTAACAAAAGAATCACAATAGACCTTCCATCTCTGTGCCAGATTTCATCTGTTTCCTGGCCAAGAAAGTCAGGACTGAATTTTAAAAAAAACCACTTAATTTTTGTTAGTAGTGGCTTTTATGCCCACCTTCCGAATATGCTCAACTTAGAAAATGTGTACTATAATGTTTAAACTGGCAATGTACCCATACAACTTGTTTGTAAAATTTCTTTGTTACTAAAACTTTTACATGTTATTGAAGAGCCAGAAAGCACATTTACATCTTTACAATTGCCTCTTGCTCTCTGCAAACAGTATTCCATTATAGTTTTCTAGTACACAGCTGAATACAGCAGCTGGGAAATTCAGGAATGCCAGCAACCAATTAGGCTGGCATAAACCTCGTCTAGCATATAAAGCAAGACCAAGCTGCAAATCCTAAAGCATAAGAGCCAAATCAATCTGTAGAGAGTGGCTGAAGGCAACATCCTTGATTTGTGGTGCATTTTCTAAGGCTGGTATCAAAATGCGAAATGCAAATATGTATACGTAAACACAAATGTGCATTATGGCAAACTGAAAAATGAACAAGTGATTCAAGAAAGACTTTTCACACACATCTCGAAAACAAAAGTAGACTCATAGTGCTGATACACTGACTCTTCACTCAGCATGTCTTTAATTTCTAGCGCCTCTCCTCACATGATCAGAATTCACATCAGAGGCAAAACTTTTTCTGAGAAGTTGTTCCATTGCTGTAGAGCTCAAAAGTAATGTAGAAGTTATTTCAGAAGGTTATTATTTGTATAAATATGTTCTGTCACATAGTGTGTGGCATCTGGCTTATCTCTACTGACTAGAGCATGCAGAAAATATTGCTCCAAATACAGTAATTCAACAGGAACGTATGTTAAGCCAACACTTTACAATTACCTTAAACACACATACGTTATAATGTTCTCATCCTAATCAATACAAGAACATAAATTTCTCCATTCCCGCTTCCTAGTCATCTGATGAACATTTGTCAAACAGAAGAAAGCAACTATAAACATCTGCAGAAATATCAAATAAATCCCCTCTATTGCAAGAGTCCTTTAGGGTAGCTATGGGTGCAGAAAAAGCTTCAAGCGGCAGCAGCAAAAGCAAATAATCAAGGCTAAATCAAACAATTTAACTAACTCTCAACCTAGGTTGATCACATATACCAAGTTGTATTTGGGTCCATACCTCTAAGCAAACTGAACTTTTTCTATCAGCAAAACTTCTCTAAACCACCACAATTCTGAAGCAGTGATATATGACAGTACTAAAGCCACGGCCTTTTCACCTTCCTAATACTTTTCAGAAACCTAAGTTAGCAATGTTAAATATGGGTGGTTGTTTTCTAAATTACAGTCTGGGCTACAGCACTGGCTGACATGTGACTCAAACCCCTTGGCGCTCTCCCAGGTGACTCAAGAAATAAGGCTAGAAGACAATCTCAGCCTTCCCCACCCTTTGACATGATTGAAGTGCACTGGCCCTAAAAGCCACTGTGCTCACACATCTCATGCAACAGTTCTGTGAAGTATCTTTTGAGCCATAATAATGAAAAATTTAAGCACAGGCTCTGATCAGGTTATGGAGAAGAAAGGCTCACAACTTCCACTATGACCTTCTCATTCCTCCCCCAAAACCAGTATAGCGGGACTCTGCCCGGCAGCATCATGCTATGACCATCACACAGTTGTTTAAGCCTTGTTGGCTCAAACCCAGGCAATTATTTTTAGCGGGGCTAGGCTACTGCAATGTTAATGGGCCTGACATTCAGTATAGGAAACTTACTGCTTGTGTTACATTCTCTGAACTTACCACTTCTTTAGAAGCCCACATCTGTTATATTAGTTCAGGCAGTGGTCTGTCAGCTGAGCACTTTAGCTTTTCTGTATGCCTCAACAGTAGATGTTGCATAGTGCAAAAATACACTACAACTTAACATCTGCTACAGAGGCTTGCTGTGGATGACCACTGCAACACAAGCTACCCATCCCTTCAAAGATTGTAACAGGCATTTGTGAAATAGCCATAATTTTCCTAATCATGTTTATGAGGAACTAGCATGAACATTATCTCATCTAGAGACATCTGGATAGGATTGACCTTCACCCTCTGCCACTTGGTCTTCAAAAATTAAAACTGCAAAACTTCACTTTCTTTCAAAAATAATACAATGCCCTAGTTACATATACAAAAGAAACACATTTAGGAGAAACATGAGGCTGCAAATTCAGAAGCAGCATTTGCCAAAATTAGTATGGTCCAGAAAACTGCCTCCTGTGCTATGGGGTCCAGACCTGGCAAGTCTGGTGGACGGGTCTTCCCACTCTTCACAGAGCCCAGGAAGGTGAAAAATAATCCTCTCCTCACCAAACAATGCCTACACCAAACTTGAGGGGAAAAATCCCATAGAAAAAGAGAATTCCAGGCTCAGTATCTCCAGTGATGTCAATTGTGATGACATCCCTATTCAGGCAATCAGGGCTTGTCATGGTCCTGCTTGCACTACACAGACAGCCCTGCTGCTGATCTCCCAAAGAAAAACCAGCAGATGTTTCTTTCTCCACAATACTAAACATATTTAATTTTCTTTTGTTCCAAAGTGTAATTTATCCACAAACAAGCAGCCTTTTGTTCTCTTTTGTATCTACCACGGGTACATATTATTTTTGTTTTACTTAATCATATAGATTTGTTCTGGTTTTGCCAGCTTTTCTTATTGTCTTACCTGTTACCTTATAGTGTTATCACACTGCCAAATGGGTCACTAAACACGCACAGCACCTGATATATATTTTATTAAGAGCTTTCTTTAGAAATGTATTTAGTTAAAATTATATGGGTTTTTAATATTTATTTATTTTTGTGAATGATCCCTAGCTACCAACTCATTTTGTTTTATCCTCTAAATTACCACGGCAATACCCAAGTCCTTCAAGTTATTACCCAAATCAAGTTTCCCATGTCTGCCTGTATATTTCAGGTTTGAACTAAAATCCAACTTAATCCACTCTTCCCCCATCTAGAAAGGTACCAATTTCAGGAAAAAAAACCCCACACATCTAAGATATGTATCCAATTTCTGTGTAAAAAAAAAAAAAAAAAAAAATCACAGACAGTGCTTTAGAAAAACAAAGTTCACAGATCTTACTGGCAGGCCACTAACAAATGAGATGGGGGGGTGAGGTGGGGCGGAACAACACAGACAGCACTGTTGTCATGGGTTTTGCTTCTCTAATGATTGTTAAATCTGCAATCTCTTCACATTGTGATTCATTTTTTTTTTCTGCTGACCTTTCATTTTGCAAACCAATCTCTAAAATTTCCCTTTACATTCAAAACAAGTTTTCTGTGGTTTCCCCAGTTAGGGGAATACTGGATTTTTACTTCCCTTCAAGGCAGGTCCAGTTTCTTTTGGGAGTGGGGAGCTAGTACTCTTTTAAGCGTATTTCAAAGGGCATTATTTTACATTAGTGAGCTCCTCCTAAAACATCTTCCCTTTATTTGCTTTCAGAAGCTACAGTGACAGTGAAATCAATGGCAGTCATCCCACAGGCTTCAAAGAAGGTTGTCAAGAGCATCTCACCACCATAGCATTCAGAAGCTACAGCTACATATTGCCTCTGGAGGCATCAGTGTCAGAGCAAGATAGGGGACTTGTTTCTGAAGTGGCTCAATTCATAAATAAGTGTCACATCATGATGGCCAACAGATGCACTGACATACAGGTATTTATCCGCAAGTTATCTCAGATGTACCATGCCAGTCATCCTATCATTTTTAAGAGTGGGTAAATTTTGCACATTACCTTGGTCACAGAAAGATACTTCAAAGGAAGCACCTGTCTACATCTAATACACAGCACCATTAAGTCCCCTAGTTCAATAAACTGAATACATTTCACCTTTATGTTACTTCAGGTGACACAGAAGTTATTAAGCACCACCTGAGAGGCTAGGTATAATATAGCGTCCGGCCAACACTGACCATTATTTGATTGCAGGACTGAACTGCAGTATAGGATACAAGAAAGACAAGCTGCATGAAGCTTGTTGGCTGCTTGTTTCCTGCCTCCTGACAAAACCATCCTAACTTCAATGCCTTTGACCTCCAGATCTTCCTTCTCTTAGAAAGATCTGCTTATTCTTTAGCAAGCTCCAGAACCCTGGAAAGAGAAAATACGAAGACTTTCCAGAAAATCCCAGCAGAACCCCACCCTGGTTTAGCAGGCTTCACAGATCTCACCAAGGCCAAGAACAGATCACATATTCCCACTCAGATTGAAGACCTGAGGTCATGACTGACCTGCCATTAATTCAGTGAACTTCTCATGTCAGTTCTCTCCTACCAGACAAATCTGAAGAGCTAGCACCCTAAACCTGTCACACATGCCTCCTTTATTCATGTGTATTTCTAGACAGCACCATGCATCCTCCCGCCAGGAGATACTTACCAAAATGAGAAACACTGGATCCCCCACAGAAATAACTCATGGGCATTATCAGCAAGCATTCTTGTTACATTTTAATCATAAAGAGCATCTGATACAATAACATCAAGCTTTCTATCAAGTGATGGAAGTGTTCAAAGACATTTCTGTCCGGGCACGCTGCTGTGCCGTTTATTCAGAGCCCAGCTTGTACACCAGAGCAAACAAGTTTTTGCTTTACACTGTAGGCCTTTCCTCCTTCCATCACCCAATCCTCCGGGCAAGGCCTTCCCATCTCTCGGCCAAGGGCTCCTCGGGCTCCCCTTCCCACCCACGCCCCTCTCCCCCCCCCCCCCCGATCCCCTCATGATGCCCATCCACGGCCACGCCGCCCGCACGTCTCGCCGCCCACCTCCCGCGCTACCCCCCGGCCACGAGCGCCCCCCCCATCCCCGCTGCACCCTCCCGGCCTCCCGCCCCACCTCAGCCCCCGCCCCCCCCCCCCCCCCCCATCCCTGCTGCACCCTCCCGGCCTCCCGCCCCACCTCAGCCCCCCGCCTTGCCGCCACCGCCCCCCCCCCCCCCATCCCTGCTGCACCCTCCCGGCCTCCCGCCCCACCTCAGCCCCCCGCCTTGCCGCCGCCGCCGCACCCCCCACCCCGCCGCGCTACCGCAGCCTCTCTGTCCCCCGCGGCGGCGGCCGCCGCTCGCCCCGCGCAACCGCCCTGCGCCGCCAAGCGCCAGCGCTCCCCTGACAACGGCAGCGCGCGCCAGGCCCGGCCACTCCCCGGCCCCGCGTACACAATGGGCCCCGCGCGCAGCCCCTCCCTGCCCCCCGCAGGCCGCGCACCGGGGCGGCAGCGGCGCCCGGCCAGGGCTCCAAGACGACAGGCCGAGCCGGCCCCTGCCGCCGCCATACTAACCATCGCTGCGCTTGATCTCCACGTTGACGCCTATCCGGATCTTGCCGAAGTCGGCCGCTGCCATCGCTTTATGAGGCAGCCGAGGAAATCAGAAGCACTGCAGGCCGGATGCACCGGGGACGAGAAGAGCGCGTACCGCTGTGGTAGCACCGACCGCGGCGGCTGTGTGAGGGAGCGAGGGAGGGAAGGAAGGAGGGAGGGAGGGAGGGAGGGAGGGAAGGAGGGAGGTACTCACTTAACGGGGAAAAGGTGGTGAGATAGAGACGGCGCCGGCCGAATATAAAAGGTGCTGGGCGCTTCTGCGCTTGCGCGGCGCGGCGTCACGGAAGGACCCACTGACGGCGGAGTCGGGTGTAGAGGTGCTGCCGCCGCGGCCTTCGGTAGCCGCTCGCTGTCCCCTCTTCCCCCTTCTCCCCCTCCTTCTGCTGCTGCTGCCTCGGTGGAAGGGGGCGCGCGGCCCTGCCGGGTCCCCCCAAGCCGTGCCTGCCGTCATGGGGCGCCCGGCGTCCCCTCCCGGCGGTCTTGGGGCGCCCCACCTCGGCCTCGCCCCCCCGCTGCGCCGTGGCGCCTTGGCTCCTCCCTCGCCACCGCCCAGCGCGGCACCTTGGCGGGGCTGGCGCAAGATGGGTGCCCCCGCTGCCCTGAGGAGGGCGGCCCGCGGGAAGCCAGGCTCCGGGTCGCGGTGCCGCACCTCCGCGCTCGGCTGGCCCCGGGCCCGGGACGCGAGACGCTTGTCACAGACGCGGGCCGCCTGTGCCAGCCTCAGCCTCTTCGACCTGTCCCCGGCTTGGGAACGAGCGCATGTTTGGCACCGTGTGGTGACTGAGCTGCTCTGAAGTTGTAGTGTAGTAACTTCAGCTATCTCCTGCCTGCTCGCAGGGCTCCCCTGTGCCAAGTAGGGCAGCTTAGAAGCGTCGTTCATGTTCCCCAACCTGCCGCGCTGTCAGCGGCATCCATCCATACTCGCCTCATGGCTGCCCTGAGCCTCACACAGCTTTAAGTAAAAAGCAAAACACACTGTAATAAGTAACTAAGGGTGATTTGCTGATCAAATGGGCTTTTAACAAAAGAAATGATCTTGCTGCAGCAGATTTGAGAACGTTCTGTCTGGTGAGAAAAGAGTTAACTATGAGGCTGCGAGATGTACCTTCTCAAGGCCAATGTTAAATGTCTTCATGCCCAGCAAAGCCAGTCTATTAAAAATAATCCCTCAATCCACATACGAACAGGTAATATGTAATGACAGCTGACACTGCACCCCCCCTCCTGAGAGCTGTGCCTTCCCAGCCAGCTGTCACCCTCCCTGCCTCACATCTCCTCACCTCTAAGGGCCATGAAAATGATCAGGGGGATGGAACACCTCTCCCATGAGGACAGGCTGAGAGAGCTGGGGTTGTTCAGGCTGGAGAAGAGAAGGCTCCAGGGAGACCTTATTGCAGCCTTTCAATATGTCAAGGGGGCTTATAGGAGGGATGGAGAGGGACTTTTTATCAGGGCCTGTAGTGAAAGGACAAGGGGCAATTGTTGCAAGCAGAAGTGTAGGTTTAGATCGGATATAAAGAAGAAATGTTCTGTGAGAAGAGTGGTGAAATACTGGAGGAACAGGTTGCCCAGAGAGGTAACAGATGCCCCATCCCTGCAAACCTCCAAAGTCAGACTGGACAGAGGTCTGAGCAGCCTGACCTAGTGAGGGACAATGCTGCCTGTGGCTTGAATGC
This sequence comes from Falco peregrinus, assembly GCF_023634155.1. NCBI lineage: Eukaryota > Metazoa > Chordata > Aves > Falconiformes > Falconidae > Falco > Falco peregrinus. The sequence goes on from NC_073739.1 coordinate 63,331,649, forward strand.
AACTGATATTAAATGTGTATGCAGGACAGTCAACAGTCAAGTTAAAGGAACATGAGGTCACTTTTAAGATTAAAAAAAGTCATCAACGTATTTATTACATAGAAACAATTTTAAAAAGGAGGCACCATAATACTGTAGCTTCTCAGGTCATCATGAGAACCGATTGCAGTACAGAAAAAAACTGCAAAATTACTAATAGATAATGTCTTCCACTTAAGAATCAGTAAATATGCAAGAAGAGCCTGAATTAGTTTGAGATCCTAGCTGCCCACTTAAGACTGATAGGCTTTTCTTGTCCAGTTCAGTACTTCTGTGAAAACAGTAACATCTGAGCTGTCCCACAGATCACTTTAGTGCTCTTTTTTCCTTTTAGGCATCTCTTCATCTGTATTGTATTGCTATTTAAAACTTGCTCCTGCTGGACACAGCACTCCAATAGCATCAGAAAGTGATAAAAAGAGAAGAACCACCTTACTTACAGAGACAAATAATGTCTAAGCATAATAGCTTCTCTGTATTAGAGAATGGATGGAGGTGCTGAAACTACTGCTATAAAACTCAAACACACTTGTCCTGTGCCCACCTTAAAGCAGTCAGTGAGCTGCTGATTTTACTGCAATCATGAGAATTGGAAGAATTAAGTTGTTCTTCTGTGTTTTGTTAACACAGCAAATCTAGGCAAAAGTTTATAATTGCTCTGTCAGTCACCAATGTCATCCTGCAGCACTCTGATAACTCCTAACATGGCTTCTCTGGTCACTTCTCTGTATGCTCCCGAAGAAGGTCAGGTTTTGTAAAAGCCTCTCGTCTGCATGAACAGGACTAAATAGATCTCTTTGTATGTTTTTGCAATTCTAGCTACTTTTCTTTTATTACTTGATTTCTATGCAGCTTCTCAAGGTAATTCTTATAAGAATCCTTCTAGCAGCATGCATAGGGCTGGCACAAAGGTGCATGATCCGGCCAAAGATAGTAAGAAAATGTGAGGCTTGCTGACCTCTGCTATTGTGAAGGGGATCACTCCACATACAGCAGTTTTGATACACTTCTACTGGTTTCAATGGTCAGGCAAAAATTTGGAGAAAAGGAACTACTGAGAAAATTTGCTCCTAAATCAAATGCAAGTATATAAGTAAAATTGTTTTTTCACTTATTGCTTTATTATTCTGGAACGAGTTCTGCTCTTAAAGAACTTTTGCATGCAGAAAAGTGGAGCATTGCTAGATACTAGACAAAGAATCAACAAGTGAAGAGTGTGAATGTATTGCAGTCTCTTCAAAGCAGAAGACATGAGAAAAGCACACCTCCTTCTCTTACTGTGCCCTTCATTTCAGCTCTACATTTGTAGCGACGGTGACAACATCTTTTGCTCTTCCCTGTATTCACAGGTACTTGTGCACATTGGCTGGATGTCATAACATCTAGCTAAGGTTAAAATGACAGTCCAGAAAAACTACACTAGTTCAAAAGTCACAAAATAATAGAAGCACTGAAGAATATGCTGGATGTGCTTATTGCAGTAGACAGCAGTGTGGTCATTATGGCTCTCGCACATATGTTATGTATTCTCTTACTCATTCCATATGCTGCTGCTGAGTGTCTGGCCCACGGCAGCTATGTATCTGAGGTCATATTTCATTATGCATTCCTATTGATTGTATGAAACACAGGCAGAATTCCTGATAGGTAACAAACTGCTTCAGAAAAAACATGAGCAAAATAAGATGAACCTCTGTCCAAGCCTCTTGCTGCCTACAGGTAATCCCAGAACAACTATACTGCGGATATTTATATTTAGTCTTAATCCTCCTCTTCCTTCTTTCATTTCTCCCTTTTCTCCCCTGCCCAGATCATCAAGGGAAGTCTCAGAGGGATTGTGGTAAGAAAGCGATCCAGTCAGATTATTTAACTGAGTGATAAATACACATTTCTAACAGCCTTCTACTATCCAATGTAACCTTTCTATCAGAAGGAATTACCCTGTTCATATTACTTGTGAAAATAATTTTAGCACAAATGCATCTACCTTGTAGCATAATCTAATAATTACTTCTCATCTTTGCACTACCAGTAAGGCTTCTGCAGCAATTCATGTGGACATATTCTGCCTTATAAAAATTGAATTGTTTCTTTACTTGTTCTTGAAAGTTTTTCTATAGCTGTCTATATGTTTCTGTGTCATTGGTACACAGTATTAGCAAATATTCATACCTGAGGTACTTTTGTCTTAACACACAGTGTTTTAGCACATTTTTATGTTGGCATTTGAATTCATGTAGATTGTCAATGTGCTTGTTTATGATTTTATGTCTTTGTGGGATTTTTTTTATGCCTTTTCATAAATCCATTGTAAAGTCCATGTAACTAGGTAGAGCCACACTGCATAATGCCATGGCAACACCCAAGCAGGCACTGGGCTTGGTAGCACACCCAGAGGATGTGGAACTCAGTCCTGAATATGCCTGTTCCTCAACATACAACAGGGAGGTGAAAAATATGCAAGAAGAGCTATTTGCAATTTCTCATCATGAGGCAGTCAGGACCTAAATTCAAGCTAAAAGGATATTCTAAAGGAAGGTTAGTAGTAGATTTGATTCCACGAGTCCTGGAAGATAGAAAGCATGTAAATAAGTATGATGACAGATCAATCCCAAGCTTCCTTCTAAACACTAGCACAGATCTCTGACCTGTAGATACCCTTCTGCTAGTACCCTGACTCTGCAACTGGAGCACATTTCTGGCTGCAATGGTATATACTTTTATGAAGTAAAAATAGTGAGGCAAGTTTTTTGATGGGTTTTTATCAAAGTCATCAGAACTGCATTTTTTATCCCTACCCTACTTCAGATAAAATTTGGTGCAGTCAGGTGCATTTTTGTTCCCTGTGGTTTTTCGCATATAACAAACTTGCATCAAATCTTCTAAAACAAAAAGGGATAGTAAAAGTTGCTTTATTAAAAAAAAAACCTACTAAATAAAATTATTTTCTTAAAATACAGTTGTTGTCTAATAATTTGATTAAAATAGATGTTTACTCTTTCTTGACAGATTCCTTGGAAAAATAAGACATTTCCTTGCAAATGGATTCATGTATGTTTTTATTTTCATTAATGTCAGAGAATATAAAAGATTTATCAGCTTTTATATTCTTGCAAATCTCACTGTATTTCCTATCCATTCACCTTGGAAACTAGATAGAAATTATATGTGCAGGCTGTTCTGATCAGTTATGCATCTGACAAATTAAGTTGCTAGCATTTGTCACAATAAAGATTTTAAAAAGTATTGTAACAAAGGCTATTTATGTTTAGGGAGCTCTTACGAGTTATGAGCACAACAAACTTGATGTTTTGTCCTTACTGTGAAAAAAAAAATCTCAGACATTGTAATTACTTATTGTAATAACCAGAAAAGCTAAAAGTTATTAATGTCCTGTCTTCTGTTGTAAGCCAGCCCATATATTATTTTTCTATATAATTTCTATATAATTGATTAACCCTACTGTATTCCAATCCCTAGGCAAATGTCTTGTTGCTTCTTACTTTGCTAAAGCAATAAGAAAGAAATATTGTGATTGGAAGAAATTACTGCAGTAATTTCCCTGTTAAAACCTATGTTAACCTCAGTACAGTTTCAGCTGAACTGCTGCTTTAAGATTATTTGAAATCAAGACTTCCTTTACATTCAGTGAGTAGAAGGGCAACTCATTGAAAGAACTCGGGCTTTTTATGGCAGGTGACATGGATAAACACTGAAATCCTACCCATTTCTAAGAAATAAACAGCATTGGGATGGATTCTGTAGCACAGATCTCCATCAGGGTCAAAATATATATGAGGTGAGATTGCAGTTCGTGTAGAAGGGCCCCAGCAGGCAGCAGTGCTTGGGCAAGTCCTTTTCTGCTCAGAGGAGATGGCAGGAGTTCTAGGTCTCTCTGAAGGTGGAGGCACAAGAGCTGTAAAACTGAAATGTGGACCTTCAAAGAAGATGCAGTGTCTGACTGAAAGGCATGCATGGCATGGCTACAGTCAAAGACAGGTTTTTGGTGGAAAAGGAGAGGAGTTACTTGGAAATAGCAGCACGCCTTGATACACTGTGAATCTAGTGTTAAAAGCTCTTTCATCTGCATGTTCGTAATTGAATTCAAATGCTTCCAGGCTCACTAGATCAAGTGCATGAAGGAAGAAATGAGACTAGAGTATTTTGGATCCAGCTACTGGAATATATTTAAATGTACTTAAGCTTTTTACACTTGTACTAAGTAGTACACACATAGCGAAAGTATACTGGGAAGAAAACTGCTTTTTATGTTTAGCTCTGAGAGTGGGTAGGCAGTGTTTTGAGGTTGTTCTTTTAGCTTAAAGAAATATATTCATATTAATTTCTGGTTACTAAACCTCTGGATCTGTACTTGTGGAGTGCTGTAGAGTATCATCTAAGTCCCAGAGCCTTCCCTAAGGAAGATCATTTCTTACTTTTCTTATTTCCTCTGGCAAAAGTATAACTTAATTTTTCTTAGTGTAACATTGATGAAATTCAAGCAAATGGTAGAAAGACTTGTGAAAGATGAGCAAGTTTCATTTTATCCCCTTTGGACTTGCTCATAACAATACTCCACAAAACTTCCCCCAGGTTTCTTTTAAAAAGTGATCTTTTTTTGTCTTTTTAACATGCAGTTAGAAGAGAGGGAGCAGCTCAGAGAGACACACAAGTGTTGGTAGTGTTGTGATTAGCTCAAAAATGCAACCTCAAAGAGCAGCTTTGTCCAAACTTGAGGAACTTTGTCATACACAGTTTCTTATAGGAGCTGGGAAGAGTGCACGTGGATGGCATCAGCAGGCCTAGCAGGCAGGCTGGTCCAGCACAAGCAGCCTCTTGACATACTGGGCATGTGGAAGAAAGTTACAATTCCCAAAAATTAGTACAGCTACAGGTTTAAATGTGATAATGACAGTGTTAGACTCACAAATGAGAAGTGACATATTCAAATGTACTGCCCTAGGATGCATTAATAATGCTTTGAAAGGTCCCCTGGTGTGTACCCTAACCACGCTGAACACAACCCGTGTAATGCTCTTGCAGAAGCAACAGCCAGTGCGGACTGGACATGTACATGAAGAGTACTGTAGGGTCCAGTATAGGAAAAATATTTCTGTTTAAGCATAGTTTAAGCCTAGTTAAGCCCTGGATCATATTATACAGGGCATTTGTCATAATTCTCAGGTGAAGGTGATTCAAGAAGAGATTAAGTATCTCTTAGACATGGTGTATACCCTGTCTCTGAGCAGGAGGATGGGCTCTTTTGGATCCTCACAACCTTACATTTCTATCATATTTATGACAAATCCCTTTTTATGACCCAAACCCTCTCCCTCACCTGGATTAACAGATTTTGTTTGAACTTCATGGCTGTTCTAATCTTAGCAAGGAGTTTAATACATTGTGTTCAACCACCACGCATGTGATTTACCGGATAACTTGGGTGTGCCTGAACTAAGGCACCTGAAGAAAGAATCCCTGCCTTTCAATATGTTGGCGGAAAAGGTGGAGGCTTTTTTCTGAATAATTGTATATAAAATTGCTGAAGTGCCCTTCAGGGGCATTAAAATTTGGTTACTTAGTAATTACTGAGATTGTTAACAATTACTGTCACTTTTTGTTTGCAATGCTAAGGTTATAACCTCAAATAAGGAAACAACAAATAACAGACAAACCCAGGCAAATTCAGGCAATGCGAGCATATGCAGTACATGTGCACTTACATCAGAAACCTTCCTGACAAGTTGTTTTCTGTTGCTTACAGGACAGCATCCATCAATACAAAGCAAACAGGAAAAACCAACAAGACCCTGTTATAATGAGAATAAAATCCCTACCCTATCCTGTAACTTTCCTCCCTTCATAACTTATAAATTCTTTATATTAACTTCCTTCTAAAAGAGTATTACACAAAGAGGTGATTTTTTTCACAAATTATTCATTCTCAGAGAAGAAAGAATTAGTGAAAAAACACAACGTACTGGGAAATGATGAAACGGGGTCATACAGGCTTCCACTCCACAGGTTACAACCCATGAAGTTACCACACATTTTATAAAAACAGTGTTTAATTCCCAGGTGTTAGCTTACAGGAACTGTAACTATTTGTTCCTAGCTGTGATTACTTATTACAAAAATCCTTCTTAAAAAAGAAAAATATCTTTGAATTATTTAATTCTTTTAGTTCTAATGAGGGCAACTGTGGGCACTAAGCACTCAGAGAATGAGAGGCTGTAGTTAGATATTTAATTTTCTTTTCCTCAGAGTTAACAAAATCATCTCATAACTTCATTTTGTTACTATCTTGTAGTTTGTCACATCTTTATTAAGCCATTTTTCCACACTGCCCTGTTGTTCACCAAACAAGAGGCAAACAGAATGACTCTGGATTATGGTAGCACTTATTAAATCCATGTTTAACAATGTACAGCTTTTTTGCATAAAGTTTCAGTGTCTTCACAGAAATTATTTTATTTGTAATAATCCTCTAATGACCTGTCATTGCACACACAAACATGAAGCACTGGCATTGGAATAAATTGTAAAGAAAACTTGGGTCACTGCAAAGTACCTGCCACGCTGGAAGACTGTGATAACAGTGTAGGATGGGAAAAGCTTTTTTGAATAAACCACAAAACGGCAGCTTGAAGCAAATTGTACCAAGTGGATGGCTCAGCATCACTAGATCCAGGAAGCTGCCTGGTAGATAAGCCTAGTTAGATATTGTTTATGTGCAGAAAGAAAGTGCTCACTAGTCCTGAATAAAATACAAAATTAAGACACCTTCTACAAGTTGATTTTTACTCAGACCAGTGACACTTAAACTAGTGATCCTGACTGGCGTTAGGACATCAAGGCTGTGCAGAGTTATACCCCCCACCTATAACATTAGCATTTAGCAGACCTCCACAGAGCCAGATAAAACAAGGCCATTAACACTAGTGTTACCTCTTCTGTCCTATTTCTGTTAGAAGAAACTTGCCTTTCTAATCTAGACTGGCATTTGGAAAAATGGTGCTAATTATTACACTTGTTTCTGTGGTCCAAATTTGTTTCTTGTATCCCAGGCAACCTGCAGCAGGAGGTGTCCTCCAATGTAATTACGCCAAATAAGAAGCTATAAGTACATGCAGAAGGCCAGCATTTCACATATTCCTTACGTTACATGGGTTTGTCCTGACGACTAAACAACCGTAGCATTTCATCTACCAGTTGGTAAGTCTTTCAGTGTAGAATTGTTGTTGCATAACAAGTTGTATGCTAAAGACTGTGGTTCTCCTAGTGATGATACAGCCTAGTATTGTTGCACAGTCAGTAACAGAAATAGTATAGTGCAACACTGCTCAGATAAATATGACATATCACAGTCTTGTGTTTTACTATGGAATCTCACTAGCCCTGTTTGATAAACATGGTAACTCTATTGGTTCAAGGATGGGATTATTATCTGAGAGCTTTTTCACATTTTCTGGCTCTTCCTTAGCAAGAAATGCCATTTTCCAAGCTCAGCAGTTTGTACTGAGCATTGCCATATTATATTACTTAGGTAAGATAGGATCCATCTTTTTAATTGAAATTCTATCAACTTTCAGAGATTTCTCTGAAAAACATTTTTCTGTCAGGCAAATGGCATTTTCTGATATTCTTTCTCAGTCTCTTAGTGGATATAAACCTTCTCCTAATACTCATCAGAGCTTTTTCTTTGTGGCTTTCATTTCTCTCACTGCTACTAGAGTGCATCAGCAGGAATGCATTTCCAAATGATGTCACTTTTCTGTAGAAGATGTAGATTTCAACCAGACAGGAAAAAAAAAATAGTGACTCCTCCCTTGAAAGAAGCTCTGGACTTGCTCTGTAAGCCTCTTCTTTACTCCATTGCTCAGTTAACTAACACAACAGGAGGTGTAGAGGACAGGAACTCCCTGCACACTGGCTCAGGAACAGATTTGTAAAAATCATTGAGGAAATTGCACGGAAGTACATAAGAGCACCACAAGGCAGTTAACAGAAGGAGCTATTGTCATCTGAAGAATAAAGAACCCCAAGCTTGACTCCCCCCCCAAGTGAAAAAAAGGGACTTAACAGAATGGTATTATCTTTGCTACTACTCTGTCTTTATGTATGATGTATGCCTGGTTTACTCCTAAAATGGACTGTATTCTTTTCTAGGAAATGTTCTAAAATAATCTTGAAGGAACCCCATCTTTCTTCTCACATGTTTCTTTATGTTTTCTGTTGAAAGAGTCTCACAAGTAAATAACTTCAAGGCTGTCAATGTTCTGTATTTCTTTTAATTGTGACTGCTATCATATATAGCCTTTTCCTTATAAACTCATTTCCTGGACTTAAGTATTTAAAGGAAAAATAATTTTACAATAACAGGTTGCTCCCTTGCTTTTATATTTATACTAGTACTTAGTATTTGTGTAGGTTCATAAATATCCAAAGTACAGTACAAACATTCATCAACCCTTACAAAGCCACTGATATTGGATAGGAGAACAGATGTTCTATTGAATACCAGTAATAAAACTGGGTCACCTTTATGAGAAGTGTTAAATATTTAAATTCAAACTTAATCCTGCAAGTGTGCTAATTCTGTCTTTTAAAGAATTTGATAGTACTTGCAAGGCAAAGTCTAAACACTATTAAAGCAAAAAAGTATCTGAATTAAAAAAAGCAAACATATCCCTTAATACAAAAATTACAGGAATTTTGGCAAGCAGAGTAGCATCTTTTACTCTAGTATAGAGTTAAATTCAAATCGTATGTATAGTTTCATGTTTAAAATCAGTGATTTACATACATAAGGGGAGATGAAAGATAAGTTGGTGCTGTTCTCTGTGTGCCCAATTTAAAACCATAACATATATGCAATCAGCATTCCCTAAGCATCACGTTTTTACACTGAAAAGAAGTGTTTAGATTTGGCTTCTGAATACTATAAAATATTTAATCACAGTCATTAAGGACAACTTATCTCTGTGTTGCATAGCATTTTGGTGTCACAAACAGGCAAGAATCAGGAAAGGAACATGACAGTGACTGGAAGAGGAAGAAAATAATTTGTAGCAAGTACAGCAGAATTAGTGTCCTTGTTCTTATAATCTATGGCAGATAATTTTGTTTAGTAGAGAAGTAATATGGCAATGGCTTTAATATAAGTGGCATAAATAGGTGAGAGATGTAGAAGCGTTCAGAGAATGTATTTCTAAGTAATCTAAGGAAAGAAATAAAAATTAATTCTCTTTAAAAAATTATTGATTTTTAATATTTTAAAAGTTTAAATTGCAATAAACTGGCTTGACCAAAGTGGTAAGATTTACCACTGCTGTGATAAAGTTTGATGAAATGCCACTAGTGGGTGTGAGTGCCAGTTGTCCTTTCATTTGGCAAACATATTTGGAACCAGTGTATCTTAGGAAGTCATGGCATCACCTGAGAGATGATTTAGAGAACCTTAAACCAGTCCATTTACTAGTTAATATTTTAGGGAATGATTTGAGAGTTATTCTTTTTTGAGAAGAAAAAGCTGTTGAATTTTAAAACTGAACAGTATGGTGTCATCTTGGATACATGAAAAGAAATCCTCTTTCACAGATGAAGAAGAAACTGTCACTGCCTCATAGCTTAAACTTGTTCTGAATATTCTTGTGTCCTAGATTTTGCCTCAACAGTCAGTACATGTTTTGAGACTAAAGTTGTTCTTTTTGATAATCAGAAATAATGAATGTAACTGCAGTAGCCTCATACAATGTAATTGTACTAGTTTCAGTAGTACTTCAGAACTCCAAATGTCAAAAACTATTTTAAAAGTACAGGAAAAAATACCATGAAGGGTTTAGAAGAAGGTGCCTTTTGTCCCTTTGCATTTTGCCTAACTATATACCTGATAATGGGCTGCACTGGCTTGATTATGTTTACTTCCCTACAAGCATAGTATGTGGATACAAGGCATAATTATCGGTGCCTGGAAATTAGTCACTGCTGTATCAGTCTGTGAGGGACTTGACAGAACGATGGCACCTAGAATTCTGTGCTAGCCACCCATTTTTCCTGCTTGCCTCAGAAAGTCATCACAAGGTTTCCAGCTCAGGACAGTACGCTGAGCCAGGAGCCTCCTGGGCTAGGTGGCTACGCCAGCAGTGTTTCTGGCAGGTATGCCAGAGAGCACCTGTTACTCTGGGGTTTAGCAGGGAATCTGGCTGTTGTGGTTTAACCCAGCCAGCAATTCAGTGCCATGCAGCTGCTCACTCACTGCCCTCCCTGCTCCCTGTGGGGTGGGGAAGAGAATCAGAAAAAAAGGTAAAACCCATGGATTGAGATGAGAACAGTTTAATAATTGAAATAAAATATGATTATGATAATTATAGTAATGAACAAGGAGACAACAAAAAGAAAGCGAGCTATAAAACCCACAAAGACAAGTGATGCACAAGAAAATTTCTCACTACCCAATGCCCAACACCCAGCCAGTTCCCAGGCAGTTATCAGCCCCTCCTGGCAAACTCCCTCCAGTTTATATACTGAGCATGATGTTCAATGATATGGAATATCTCTTTGGTTAGCTTGGGCCAGCTGTCCTGGCCTTGCTCCCTCCCAGCTCCTTGTGCACCTGCTCACTGGCAAAGCATGGGAAACTGAAAAGTCCTGTATTTGGAGAAAGCACTACTTAGCAAAAATTTAAACATTAGTGTGTTATCAACATTATTCTCATACCAAATCCAAAACATCGCAGCTACTAAGAAGGAAACAAGCTCTATCCCAGCCAAAACAAGGACAACACCAAAATGAGCACTGACTAGCCTATCCACTTTACATGTGAATTCTATTTTAAAGACCTTTATGCTCTTTAGTACCTAAAATCTATGTAATTCGTTTTATTTATATGATCTTAATTTTTAAATTTTTTGTAAGAATACAAATTAACTTGACAAACTCACTGGGTGTGTAAAATGCACTCATATTTGTATGTCATTGTCACAACCCACCAAATATCAGCCAAATGCCAGTCACTACTTTTTCAACAGATTTGCACAAAAATGTGTAATATATAATATTTCAGTTGTTTTACACAGAACATGATTTTTTAATCCAGTTAGAATTACATCACAATAATAAATTGGTTACACATAAGTGCACATTAGAAACAACAGCATAATCCCTTCTTAAATTCCCTATTACTGGCCTTTAAAAAGTTTGGAGCAGAACTTTGGAGTATGCTGCGGGCATTTCGGGCGAGCGGGAGTCAGATTCAAATACTCACAGAGTTCAAGATCTGATCCGTTTATTGTACAAACCAGGTAGACTTTTATAAGGCATTCTATAAGCGTGCAATAATGTGGTTGGCTATTTTACAAGCGTATAATAATATGATTGGTTAACAATTGTTTACTGGGAAGATTTCTGTTTCTGCTTGTTCTGGCATGTAGGCTCCTTTCTGCGATTTCCCAGCTCCTCTTATCACGTCCCGTTGGCCTTGGTTTTGAGCAAACATCTGCAATTTGCTCCTTTTTCTTCATCCCACTGTTCTGGCCGTAACCTCGTCTTATTTCTTCAGTATTTTTCCACTTGCTTCAGAGTTCAGTATAATCATTCAATACAGCAAGAGCCCCAACACCAGTACACATCCCATTTATCTTTTATAAAGCTTCTGGTGTTCTGTGATGCTGACAGTGTTCCTATTACTTTGAGAACAACCTAATGATACTAAGTTTTCTATTGTTCTAAAGGTTCTGCATATAGGTAATGGGCCTTCATGTCTTCATGGTGCCTGCAGAGAGGGCAAGTCACATCCCATCCTAGACAATTATTTGCAGATCATTCTTTCAACAGAGATACAATTCTACTGTAGCTAAAGTAGGTTTCTAATTGACTTCTCTGAGGGCTGAATCAAATGTTAACAGTGGGGACTGGGACTATTGCCTAAATCAAGTATAGGAGTAAAATTATTCTTCACTAAAGAGATGTTCAAGGAAGCTGAGAGGCTTTCAGAAATTCTAAAAATGGTGTTTTGTTGTGGAAAGTATTCTGCTTTCATCAGCGCAAAACTTACTTCATAATGTTGGTGAAGTAGCATCATGAACATTACCAGTGTAACTGAATACAGAATTTGATCCAAAATCCTTAGCCATTGCGTTGTTGAGGTCCATTGAAGATATGGTCTACTGTATGTAAAAACAAAGGTGGACTGATGCTGACATGTCTAATATTAAACTTTTGAGATTTGGTACTCGAGCCACCATACAGATTTTAAGATAAAATTGTTTTGTAAAAGACTAAATGGTACAACTTTGGTGAGGGAAACAAGAGGAGCAAAATAGGGTTGTTGGAACAGGGCAAGCAGAAACTGCAGAAACTGTTTGGATCTCTTCTAGCACTTCTGCAGGCAGCATTTCTGCAGTTTGTTGTCCCCAGAAGAAGACAACCAAAAAGAGCCCATGGTAGAGTCTGTCATTTATTTTTATGGTAAGCCACAAAAAGCATCTTTGATGTTTACAGCGGGAAGCAAGATCAGAGTTGAAGCTGCTGACAAGCTTCCCTGAAAGCACAACACAATGAGGTTGCTACAGTCAAGAGTCTATTTCTGTTTCTTTTAGAATGAAACTAATTGTTTTGTACAATATTAGGAGAAAAATCTTCAAAGTGAAGCCTGGAAAATTCCATTTCCTGCTTCTGCCTTTAGTTAGCTGTCTCATAGTAATTAAGAAAACTTGTGGTTAAACAACTAGCTTCCCAATATACCATGAATTCACATTCCAGAATTTATGCTTTGTTTAAGTGTAATAAAGAATTTTTTGAGATGCTTGATTTTATGACTTTCTTCACTTAGGATGAATGAGGAAAACCGAATAAGGAGCCTATGAAAGTAGAGCAAGAACACTTTGAAAGCTTCAGGTCCCTTCTTTTCTAAAGCTTTGTAGATAACAACTCAGTGGCACAGCAATTTCATAGTAGGTGAATAAAACACCCAAACCAAGATTCAGTCTAATTAAAATGTTGCTATGCTTGAGTTAGTTTTCCTATGTTACAAGAGGTCTAATATTAGTCAAAACCCAATCTTTTTGTAGGATATGAAAAACATATGAACACTTACCCTTATCAGAGCTGATTAGCAGTTACACAATGTCAGTCCCTAGATTTTGAAACATCCAGGGATGATTGGAGAAAGATGGATGTGCTGCCATTATTTTGGAGCTTTTATGGTGAGAGCATTCTCTTTAGACCATGCAGGGGTCCATGCAGTAAATGGTAGGCACCACTGAGTTATTCCAATATGTTTTGATGCAAGTAACTGCTTAGTGAAAGACACTACAGTGACAGATTAGTGTTGATGATCCATAACTTTTGATAATTAATTCATTTTTTTAAAAAAAGCTGCTACATAATTCTCAACTTTGGAAATTATATTTTATTATTTTAAAATATCAAATCTAAAACCTTCAAGCCATACGCACCAAAGAACTAGGACCTCCCTGTAGCTGGTCAGATACTGTTGAGACAGAAAGAACTTGCAATTCACTGTCATTGTTCTCAATACATGTGATTTCTGCATCACATGGTATGTGGCAAGAAAGAGAGTACTGCAAGAAATGATAAATGTTAGTATTCTATATAATGAGAGGGCATTACATCCTAAGTACAGATTGCTCACATGCTTAGTTGTTAAGCACCTGCATAAAGAGGTAATTTAACCTCTGTGTGGATGGAGCATAGAATTGGCCCCAGTTGCCTGGATAGATTTTACAATGACCTTTCTGTTTCATGTGCATTCAGTTAGAATATTTTAACCTGGCAAACATTTTAAGACAAAAAATTACAAAAATATGCCTGTGTGCTCATATCTCAGTGGATCTTTGGTGACCAAGTATCTTTTAAAAAAAAGGTCTTTATTTTCTACTGTGATTATGATTTTTGTTACGCTTTTCATTTTTTCACTCAGAAATCTGTAGTATTTTTGACTTTCTATAGAAATGAAGCTTGACAAAATCTGTTTAAATATACCCATATGAACACTGAAGTCAGCCTTAGTCATCATTGGTTGAAATGATGCTATTCATTTCAAATACTTGATAAAAATATTGTCGCAGAATAGAGCTATAGAAGGTGTCTTGGCAGCTGCAGCAGTAGTATTCAAAGCATCTTCATAATTATCTAAGGCTTATTTACTATTCAGATTCTCTGAAATTTGCTGCCAAATTAACAGTTTTCACTCTCTTAGGACTTTTCAAATAATATGGTCCAGCACACAGTTTTATTTCCAGCTTGCCTCAGTTCTTTTTTTTTATTTTTTAATGATGCTGATTATTTGCTTATGTCTTTTATTCTCTTTCCTGATATGCTGTCATTTTTATGACAAAGGTCAAAGTAAAACATGTACAGATTTGGGATTAATATGGAAAAACTCCACAATCATAAATAAATATAAGGGAATGAAGAAGAAATTTGATGCTTAATCTGTATGAGTACTACTGTTGCCTCTCCTGGCCTGAGCTGTTACCTGGTAGTTGAGGCAATCTGTTAGAAGGAGACATTAATGATGCAGGAAACCCTGTTTATTACCACAGGCATAATCAGAGTCTTTTTTGTTGTAAACGAAGACTGAATTTCTGAAGAAGGGGTAGAGTATAGCAATATCTTTTTGCCAAATGCTAAGAAAACAACTGTTGTTTTGCAACCAAAGGTAAAAGGATTCCAAAACTGTGGCTGACAGACAGGTTTTGTGGTAGAGAGGATTAAGCTATGAGTTTACCACTTGAATTTTTAATCTATGTGGAAAAATGGTTTAACCCATTCCTTCCCCTGATTTAAAGAATCAGTCAGCAATATTCAGGCGAGCGGAGGTTATCTTTTATTTGGCAGTGCTGGGTGCATGGGGGATCGCTCCACCAAAGTCATGCACACCGAAGGAACCCTTCAGCCCCCCCTTTATACAAAATACTCTTGTTTATTCATTAACTTCCTGGGAACTCGCTAACATATCTCACACCTGCACACTCCATTCAAGGACCTAGTATATCTTCAAGTAAACAACATGAGCATATCTTGTGCCTGTCCTTGAGGAGTTGTCTCTGCGCAGACTCTATTCCTTAGCGGCCATGTTTAAGTCTCCATCTTCGCCATGTTGCATGTACAACAGGAATCTAAGACAAAATGTCCCTTCTAAAGATAACCAACCCAAGGACTTAGCAGTCTGTGCATCCGTCATGTTGCAGTAAGGGTCCTTGGACATTTCCCGACTTTAACTAAACATCCTTTAGATAAGTGGTACAGCATTCACTATTCACCCCCCACCCCACCCCCCACCCCCTTCATTACTGTATTCCCTCTGTTGGCAGTAACAGTATAAGGCTGCTGTGTTGTTCTGTACATCAGCTGGGAGAGAACCAGTCATTAAGAAAGGCAGATGTTCAGTTTACTTTTCATAGATTCAGTCCTGGCCAGAAGAGGTGAATCCTAGTGCCAGAGCACACCTGCCTGTGATTCAGCACTCACCCTAGTCAGTAGAAGGCTACTCCCTAGCTACTCCCTAACTGAAGCAGTCTTTGGGTTTGGGTGTCTGGGGCAGAAAGCTCTGCCTGTTGGGTTATGCCTTCTTGCAAGGGACCGAAACAGCTACACAAAACAACAGAACTGTTAGTTCTCCTGTCTACTTCCTGATGAAAACAGATGCAAGAGCGGAGCTGTACTTGGTCACTGCTGGAGTTAAGCAGCTGTAGGATGGATCGCAGGCACCTTCCTTGAACCATCTTTAGCAGCTGACAGAGAAGGCTGTTCCCCTACGTCGCTCCCCAGTGCTTGATAACCATGTGAAAAGCCACAGTGAGGTCCTCCGCTGTTTTGCAAGCAGTAAATAGTCATACTTCAAGGTGTAAGGCTTGAGGACCTAGTGACTGGAATCCATCTCATTTTACTCCTTTACCCTGGGTTTTCTGGTGTGCTGCCTAACACTTCAAAGATGGTTCATTCCTTTCAGAAGGGTCTAGTCCCTTGATAAAACCTTAACGGGTATTCTGCAGAAGCATAAAAACAAAACGTGCAGTGCAACTCCCAGTAGGTTGTCAGATTTTTTTAATGCCTAAAGTGGAATCTTCAATTTGAAGTTTTCTGAGATTTTCTCATGGAGGTTTATTTCTGTCTGAGTTTTGAGGCTGTAAGTCTCCAAGATGCTTGCTTTTTCCTTCTTGTTGTGAAAGGACCTTGTTGTGTTGTGACCCAGAGGACCTACCACAACTCTTTATAGCTTTACTGAAAATAAATGGTGCCTTACTCCAGAGACTGTCTGTGATTCCAGCAACTCTGTTAAAGGCCATCAGGCAGTGGACAAAGCACATTACCCATTAATAAATTAAGTCTATTCCTGTTCCCTCTATCTGTGTTTCCCCTCCCAAGCCTCTCAGGTGCACAGCTGCTGGTAAAAATCCATTCCTGTTCTCTCAAATGCTCTGAAGTCTCCCAACCTGCAGGTCTCTGAAGCAGAGAAATTATGCTTAAGGTTACAGAAATACAAAGACTGCTACTTTGAGAAACTGAAGCTGAGAAAGAGCAACATTTGCAAATCTACTATTGCCCAACAGGGAACAAGTATCCAGCAGTGCACAAGCACCTGACCCCATTGAAAGCCATAACAAAAGCCCCATTGACTTGTAGGCAACTGAGATTTGAGCACTTACATTTAGCAGCTCAACTGCAGAGTTTGTGGCAAAAAGCAAGGTATTTGTATGCAGTGCTGACCACCCAAGAGATGGGACAACAGCCCTGGCAGTGAGCACAGAACAAAGGAGCTTTGAGCTGGATCCACATGTGCTACACAATACACTGGCTTCGTTTGTACAATTAGCCTATCACAATGTGAGTCACAGTTTATAAAGAGATGTCTGTAATCCCATGCAGCAGCAGCAGGGCATGAATAGCTGTGTCCGTGTCTGTGCAGGCAGGATTCCTTAAAGAAGTGTAATCAGGTCAGTGACATATGTTTGATACTGTATGGCCAAGCAAACAACTCAGCCAAACACCTGGAAATATCACGGGATTGGTAAAAACAGATGCGTGACTAACAGGAAAATCCTGCAAGCCCAGCTTTCTCTTCATGGCTTTTAAAACTGCCCATCATTTTCCTCATGCACTCACTGGGACAACCAGAGGTCCATCCCCATTTATTTTTTTTTTAAACTAAACTCATTTTTAAAAACAAATAAAATGTTCTGGTACACTCATTGAGATGAGTCCCAGATGTGTGTGAAATAGGAAGAGCAAGAAGTTTTTCAGAAAATGTTGTCTCAGCTTATCGGTGCTTCACTCCCAGCCAGCATACGTTAGCCTTTCATACATCTGTGAGAATGCCTTTTTATTGTTTAGCTTTATGCTTTGGTCATTTTCGAACCCTTATAGAGACAATTGGCTAGCCTGACAGAAAACAGAGTTCTCTCCTCTCTGGCACTTTTGTAATGCATACCAAGGGCTTAGAGGGTGGCTGCCAGGGTGGCAGCCAGGAGGCAGTAGAAAACAGACTACAGCTGAAGTTCAGTTCTCAGGTTCAGTAGCTCCCTGAGAATTGCCGAGTGTTGGCAGTGCTCCATAGCTTGAGAAAGGCTGGAAATCACTGATCTGAAGGACTTTAAACTAGCAAAATCTGGAACAGAAGACTTTCTGCTCTTCTTGGATCCAGGTATAGATAGCTTGGTCAGCCCAACCTCATAGCTGCTGCTGTAAAACTAGCTTGTGAAGGTGACCGTCACTCCAGCAGCAGTTCGTGTTTTGGTGATACATTCAGGCTAATGTTTTTTGGACAATCCTACTTCCAAGAAATAACTGACTCTATTACTAGGTTTGTATTTCTTCTCACAAGGACACATTAATAATTTCACTGAGCTGTCAGTACAGCTATCAACCCTGTTGTTCTCTGTTGCTTTTGAAGCTGTTTCTATAGGACCTGTAGTGGTGGCTGCTGCTGTCTAAAAAACCTGCATATATTTTTCTTTTGGTTTAAGCAAAGAATTTTAAATAAACAAGGAAAGATCTTTCAAGCAGAAAAAACATTTGCAAAGTATTAATCCAAAAGAGCTGTTGATTACAACCAAAAGGTTTGATTTGAGTGTCACTTGTATTAGACCTACTATTCCACTTGTCAACTGAACTACTTTAATGGAAAGTTGCTTAAATACAAGTACACAAAGGCAAGCTTATTTCTAGGGCTTGTTCTCTATCGGCATCAAGAAAATATCTGTAAAGCTGGATAGGGTGAAGTAGAATTTTTATTGTTCATATTCATCAGAGAGAGATTAGGAAGTAATTTACTATTGTAAACTATTGTTCACGTTTAAGCGTTCCGTACGTAAGCCTCCCAGCTTGGTGCCGTGTCAGCGACTATCTACTGCCATCTTACGGTGAGCAGAGGCCACAGCAGTTCTGGGCCGGAGAACCCAAGCCCTGGATGTCTGTATTTTGTGGATTGCAAACTGCAGACATATCCAAAATAAATTCATCTTGTATGAGACAAAAAGTCAAATCAAATCACCTCCTAGAATAAGATTTCTCCAAGTCATACACTTTAAAGTAAAATTTACAGTTCTGTTTTGATTTAAATTTTTTAATAAAGTATATCATCACATCAACCAGATGTATCCCGGTGCTTTGAAGAGAAGCCCTAGTGCTTTAAATCCACTCTCTATTGCTGCTGGGGAAAAAAATGATCTGTGAATTATAATGAATACTACAACTGAGGGAGAAAGAAAGTAGATCACTAATGGATACTTAAAAGCAACTCCAGCATTTATGAATTGCTCCTGCTTGGAGAACCTGTCCTTCCCACAGTGACATGTCTCTTCAGAGAATGACCAAGAAGGTCACTCCTTTCTTCCCTATCACACCTAAGGCTTAGTAATAATGTGGTAATGCCCCATTCATATTGGCAGATCTCCTTAAGAGAAATTGAAATTATTTCATAGATTCGTAGAATGGTTTGGATGGAAAGTGACATTAAAAATCATCTAGTTCCAACCCCGCCCTGCCCTGGGCCGGAACAACTTTCACTAAATCAGGTTGCTCAAAGTCCCATCCAACTGGCCTTGAACACTTCCAGGGATGGGACATCCACACCTTCTCTGGACAACCTGTTCCAGCATCTCACCACCCTCATAGTAACGAATGTCTCCCTACTATCTAATCTAAATCTACCCTCTTTTAGTTTAAAACATTACCCCTTGCCCTATCACTACAGGCCCCACTAAAATGTCTGTCCCCATACTTCTTATAAGCCCCCTTCAGGTATTGAAAGGACACTATAAGGTCTCCCTGGAGCCTTCTGTTCTCCAGTCTGAACAACCCCACCTCCCTCAGCTTTTCCTCACAGGAAGGTGCTCCAGCCCTGTCATCATCTTCATGGCTCTCCTCTGGACTCACTCCAACAGGTCCATGTCCTTCTTATGTTGGGGGCCCCAGAGCTGAACACAGTGCTCCAGGTGGGGTCTCACCAGAGCGGAGTAGAGGGGCAGACTCACCTCCCTCGACCTGCTGGCCACGCTTCTTTTGATGCAGCCCAGGATACATTTGGCTTTCTGGGCTGCAAGTGCACATTGCCTGCGGCGAATGAAGAGACGGGATGCAGCTTGATGCAAGCAAGATGTCGACTTAATTAGTGATTCTTTTACATTTATATATGTTTCTACCTTCTGCATGTTACACACTGATTGGTTAAATCTTAAGCATGAACTACACCGATTGGTTATCTTCTAAGAAACATCATTTAAACAATAGGTACCGATTAGTCTATCTTTTCTTAGCAACAATTTCTATTCTAAGATTAGGGGTTTTTTTTCTACTTGACTTTGGTGAATAACAAAGTTCCTCATCAGCACTATCCATTCCCTTATCTTGCTGTATGTCCCTCTTTGTCATCCGGTTGTCATCTCAACTGCTATGGCTCAAGAGTCTGCTGTTAACTTGTTCCTTTGTTCCCAGGGCTTATGCCCTACAAGTTCTAACATGTCTCCATTCATCAGGCTAACAGTGCTCGGACTCTTGTCCTTGAGGTCTTGCCCTACAATTGCCGGGCCATGTTGAACTTTTTGTCCACCAGCACCCTCAAGTCCTTCTCTTTAGGGCTGCTCTCAGTCCATTCTCTGCCCATCCTGTACTGAAACTGGAGGTTGCCTGTTCCAGGTGCAGGACATTGCACTTGGCTGTGTTGAACTTCAAGAGGTTTGCACAGGCCTACCACTCAAGCCTGTCCAGGTCCCTCTGGATGGCATCCCTTCCCTCCAGCGTGTTGACCACACCACACAGCTGGTTATCATCGACATACTTGCTAAGGGTGCACTTGATCCCACTGTCCATGTCCCTGACAAAGATTTATTTCCTTCTAATCAGGAGAATAAATGCTGGATGATTTTCTATCCAGGACCCAGGGATCCACAGCTAGACACTCCGAGGGCATGACAAGACCTGCTGCAATGCTCGACAGTGAAACAGCCTTCTTGGTGCTTGGGAAATGTACCTGTTGCTGTGCCTGGCAAACAGATCTGCACTTGGAGGAGGTCACAGTTTTAGTACACATCTTCAATTAACACATCTTCACTTGCATCAAATTCCTAATCATTTAAAAAATGATTGTTTTACGTGTCTGTTATTTTAGCTCATCCACCACAAGCCAACTGACTCCCTCACTGAAGAAACCTGGCTTTCTAACCTCCTCCACCCTCCCATATGCCCCTACATTTATCATTCTTCGGGGCTGAAATCCTTACCATTGCACAGAACAGTCTTCTCATAAGAGGGAAATTCTGTCACCCTGCCTGGTGTATGGGTGAGCTCTTCAAGCGGTGGGAGACCAACATGCTGGTTACGCCTGGGGGTTAGCCACTTGATCAGGCACTGTGATGTAGAAACTTAAGGGTTGTGGCTAGCAGCAGTGGCTGACTAGGACAAGAAAACACTAAGAAAGCATGAGGGTATTTGTCGCGATGGAGGGAAGACACAGTCACTCAATATGAGTGATCAGCAGACTTCCTTTATTGTGCCTTACAGTCACCTTTTATGCCTTCTTATAATTAGCTCATACATATTACAAAAGTTAAGCTCATTATTGGTTAGTTGTCTAAATACCAAGCCCGCCCCTAGTTTCTCTTCTGTAGTTTTCTGTTCCCACCTGCAACATTCTTTTCCCACTGAAATCTTCCTGTTGTTTTGTAACTTTTGCTTTACTTCAGATGAGCTGAGAGCGATGTGCATTTTTGTCCAGCCAGCTGGACTATGTCTATGTGACCCTTTTCAGCTAGCCAGTTATCCACAATTCCCCCGTTTTTATTTTGGGCGACATAGGCCTGGTTGACCATTTTCAATAACAGCGTTTTAACACAGGAAAATACACAGCCAACTTATAAAATCTCAGTTCAGAAGTATAATTCCTGAAATACTTGAAAAATAAAGTTAGCTTGAAGCTTTAATTTAGATGCTCTTTCTGTTCCAGTGATATAAAAAGTTTAAAAAATTCAAAGGTAATTTTAAAGTTCTGAACATGGACTAATGCAAGCTCAAACCCCAAAAAGAAACCAAACTGATGTTTGACTAGGACTGTTTGCAAATATTTTAGTGGAAAATCCCTGACCATTAACAATTTTCTGTCCAAATAACAACTGCCCTTATGCAACCAAGCAGTCCATACCTTTTCTGAAGAATACCTCATTGATATCAAAGAATTAACAAAGGGGGAAAATTAGTTCTAAGCTATATACATTCATAAGGGGATTTTTCAATAGTTACATACAGATTTACACACTAAGCCATAATGGCTTGTGGGTGATACACACAAGAAGAGTACGTTGCTTATCTGTCTGAATGTCTATGCTAAATTTGACAGCTATGCCACAAGCCAAGCCTACATGGGTGCTGTATGTTATGCACGTTCATTAACAAACAGAAGTATAATAGACAAATTCCCAAGATCTAGCCCCCAACCTAATTATATTATTTTGTAGCCAATTAAGGAAAATAACACAAATGTGCATATCTACATGTGCACACACCTTTTAGTTCAGAACCAATCTGTGATAAAAGGCCTTAGCCTTATGGCATCATCGAATCTTAACGAGTACAGTAATTAAAAATGCAGTCTTACTGTAAGTGCGATTTACGCTGACATTCCCTCAAATGCTACACATGAGTATTTCTCACTCAACTGCCTCAAGTTAAAATAGTAGTATTTGTTAATATGTATTAAAAAATCATTAATTCTCTACAATAGCAGTTGACTTCCATAACACTATGTAAGCAAAAGAGGCTTAAGATGGGTTTTCTGAATACTAACGATTTATTTTAGACTGTCTAAACTCAGGGCTTGAAAGATTTCACTCTGCCAGACATAGAAACACTGTTGCACTCCAGTTGTGATATCCCTTTTCCCAAGTTGTCACATGCACATCTCGCTCAAGCAACAGTATTGTTAAAGTTTCTCTCTGCTACGTAAAAGCATATTGCACTTGTAGATATAAAAGACAGCACCCTTACTTAGATTATTACCTTATTACCTCATAACTCTTAGTATACCTTGTATCTCTGATTTCATCGCTTCAAAAATTCACCAGAAGGAGATAAAACCACAGCATCAGACTAAACTACACCTTAACTGCTGATTCAAATAAAGGCATTCTCTTCAGATATGCCTAATGCTTACAAATAATTTGGGCTGGTTTTGATCAAAAAACTATAATTACAATAATGACCAAAAATAATAATCCCGTTTGCAAAATGCCTTTAAGCCAGCCTCCTAGTCCCAACCAATTTCCACATTCAGAATACAGCATAAATACAGAATACAGCATAAATTATCTCCATCAAGGCAAAAAGGCTTCTCTTTAAGCACAGAGATGTTTGCTAGTTCAAGGCAGAAACCCATTTCTTGTAGGGGACATCTGAAGCAGGTGGGGGGTTTTTTTTGGGGTTTTTTTGGTGGGTTTGTAATCAATTCCGTATTTTTCCTTGAGAAGCTTAAGCTGTTCCTCTTGTTTCAGGAGTGTTTCCAACTCTGATGTGTAGAATAGGTCCGTATTTCCCAAAAATATCATACATTTCCTCCGCTGTGATTTCATACGGCAGGTTCCGAACATAAAGGGTCCGATTGACCTCTGGGGGCAGCCAGATGTTAGCTCGCTTGGCCGCTTGCACCGCCGCGGCGCCGATCGGAGCGGGGGGGGGTGCCGCCTCGGAGAGAAACCGCGGCCGGGACGGGGCCTGCCGGGCTGCGCCGCCGCTCGCCGCTGCCGCGGGGGTCCCGGACGCTATCCCATACGCTAATAACCCGGGTAATGCCTTGTTACAATCTATGTCCCGGATGCTCCGCTTTGTCAGCGCTGTTGCAGCCTTTGCGAGACTTCGGCGACGCGTGGCCGGCGGGACCCTGTGTAGGTGCCCCCGGGCGCGGGGACTGTGCCCTTCCGCCTCCTGCGCTGCTTTCAGCACCGGTACCCGAATCGCCGTCGAGCCGTGGCTCGCAGGTTCAGCCCTCTCTAGGGTCCCTGTTCGGGCGCCATTTGTCGCGACGGAGGGAAGACACAGTCACTCAATATGAGTGATCAGCAGACTTCCTTTATTGTGCCTTACAGTCACCTTTTATGCCTTCTTATAATTAGCTCATACATATTACAAAAGTTAAGCTCATTATTGGTTAGTTGCCTAAATACCAAGCCCGCCCCTTGTTTCTCTTCTGTAGTTACCTGTTCCCACCTGCAACACTTTTCCCACCAAAATCTTCCTGTTACTGTGTAACAAGGACAGCCAAAGACAGTGTATTTTGCTTTACTTCAGATGAGCTGACAGCAATGTGCATTTTTGTCCAGCCAGCTGGACTATGTCTATGTGACCCTTTTCAGCTAGCCAGTTATCCACAGGTATTCACTTTAAGGTGGAGAATTGTATCTGTGCTTGCTGGCTGTAGGCCTTTTTCTGATTGAGTGGGGTGATCTCTAGCATCCAACACTGAGGGAACTGGCTGACATCCAAGGAGGATGAGCCTTGTCTAACATCACATCAGCAGCATTGGAGCAAGGCTCAGTGGGCTGATCCTCTGATTTCTGCAGTCTTGGACAAGGGTGACACCTGCCAGTGATGGGGGTCTGTGGTCCCTGGGTAGCTTCAGTATGTCTTTGGTAGGTAGCTAAGAGAAGCGGTGCTATTGCCGGCATCTGATGTTATGCAGAGGCATGGAAAAATTGTAGAGGGATCTGCAAACTGAAGAAGGCTGGGAACCTGTTCGGTTTGATTCCTTTGGATTTAAACAAGGGCTAAGAGCCCTCTATCTTATTCGTTTGACCTTGGATAAAGGTGAGGAGTCTCTGTTTGTTTTTATCTGTCTTATTAAAGGCAAGTTGACACTGCTCACGTAAGTTCAGGTTATTGACTTGTTCTGCTTTCGTGGACAATTTACATCCTCTCCTAGCTCTGAAAACATTTCATTCTATATGCTAGACTCCTCGGGGAAAGGTGGTGGGGTTTATTGACCTAGAAAACATTTATTTCCTAAATTCCAAAGAGGATGGCATTGGCTTCTTCTGACCTTATCTTCTTGCTGTTACTTAGCCATGATGACTTTCTTGTAACATGTCCGTTGCCTTAAGGTTTCTTGATTGCTTGTCTCTTAGTGTAGGCCAAAAATGGTCAGTTTTTTAATGTTCTTGAAGGAATTATTAGTTTTGTCTTGTCAGAATTGTCTGTGACTTCTTGCCCCTCAAAGACCTACTGGGGCCTTTTCCCTCACCACCAGTCTTGCTGTCCTACGGAAGGACCCCAGAAGCCAGATGTACAGTAGTAAAGTACATAAGTAGTGTGAGGTATAGGAAAGAAGAGAAACTGCCTGTGGATCTGTGAGATTGCACAACTTTTGAAAGTAGGGAAAGGGACAGATAGTGGGAGAGAGAAGCATGTGGTGCTTGAGCAGACACATCCAGAGGAAGAACGCTTGTGCTGTGTAGGCTGAAAAGTCATGCACTTTGCCACTGGCCAGTGGAAACAGAGCTAGTCCCAAGCATGGTCTTCCCTCACAGAAGCCCTGACGTCTGTAGTGATGGTTTCAAGACAGATTCATGAGCACTCTGTCTGGTGACAGAATTTCTCACCAGCATCAGAGAAACTGTGCAG
Source organism: Falco peregrinus (assembly GCF_023634155.1). NCBI lineage: Eukaryota > Metazoa > Chordata > Aves > Falconiformes > Falconidae > Falco > Falco peregrinus. The sequence goes on from NC_073739.1 coordinate 63,356,816, forward strand.
CGTGTGACAGGTTGCGTTGATGCACACAGTGCTAGGGATGCTGCCAGGCAGGCAGGCGGTCTCCAGCTCTGCCTGTGTGTGCGAGTGCCGTGCCACAGAGGCTAGGTTGGGTACCAAGCAAGGGCTGGCACCAGGGGACCGAGAGCACACGACCAGACTGGTACTGGGTTTGACGTGTCACCCACCATGTAGGCTCCTCTTTGTGAGAAGGAAGATGGCATTCTCTGGCCCAGGCTAAAAATAGCCCCTATGTCAGAATTCACCTGTATCTCTTGTTGTTAACCCTATTAATAGTATTTTCTTATGAAAATTATTAGTCTTTATTAGTGTAACCCTATTTATGGTTAAAAAGACAAAATATCAAGATAGACATTTTTGATTTCTGTAGTTCTGTGTTACCTTCTGATTTGAACGAATCCTGCCAGTCCAAGCTTGGTAAGTTAAGTAGATTTGTGTCGCTTTAAATAAATTTCCCAAGAACTACTTGTTTAAACCCTTTCTGTCATTTTTCTCCCCACTCTAAACCAATGAGTTATAGGGCCATAGAGAGATTGAATGATACTAATTAAACTCAAGATCTGACAATCTTTTCATAAATAGAGCAAAAGATTTCATTCAAAAGGCACTTCAAGTTGTTTCCTCTTACAGGATGGTACTTGCAATTAAAATAGACGTTATGGGGCTAAGATCTATTTTTGGTTATGCTGGTACATAGCCATGGCAAACCAGTGAAAACTCCTGTGAGTGGAAATGGGTGTACTTCAGAGCCGTTTGAGTTGCTTTGTACAGACCTGATGTCAAAGCAGAGGTCAAAGCAGACCTCTCTTGCTTCAGCTTTATTTTTTGGGACGGGGTGGCTGTCATTAAGCACTCAAGCAAGCATGTCCTTGCTTGTGATATTGTATACTGCGAGCTGAGAGAGGTACTCATTTTAGCTCTCAGAAACTCTTCCACAGACCTTTCAGAAAAAGCTGTTCACAGCTAAATTCAGCATTAGGAAGACTAGCTTTATAGACAGCTGAAAGCATTGCTTTAGCTATATCTTAGAACAGTGACACAGGGGGAACTTAAGTATTTCAGGACTTAAAATTTGTTGTTTCAGAGGCTAGTTAAGCAATTCGGCTTTCTTTTCTGGATATATGACCTAATTGTACATGTCCTTATAAAATAATTTCATTAAAGACAAAGACATTGTTTATGTGAATACATTAGTGTTAAATTAATTTCATTTTTAGAGGTTCATTTCTCAAATTCAGAGAGTTTTCTTCCTAAAATAAATTAAAGAATATTTCAAAATATCAGTAGCTTAAACATTATGAGCAGTGCCGTAATAAACCAGTACTTCAACATGCTGCAGACATTTGCAGCTTGGAGTGAAGGAATAGCAGTGAAGGAATAGATTTAAGCTTTGAGTCTCCAACAGATCGTATGTAAAAATAATGGGTCAAAATCAATGCTAATTTGGGGATTTATTCATGGTGTTCACCCCCGCGGTACCTAAGCACTGATTTATACCATATGGGACTTCACAGTAAAAAATTTTCTGCGACAAACCAAAGCTATACCACCAGCTGTAGTCAGAACCTAATATCATGGAAAGACTGCAGACTTCCCTGTGTGTGTGTGGAGGGGGGGCAGCCAGTGCAGGGAGACTGTGGCATGCACGTAAAGGCAAATGCTGATTTAAACAGAGGCAGACAAGCAACCCTGCCTGCAGCTGGTGCAGGAGCCCGGCTGCCTGGCGTTGGCTGTGCTGCCATAAATCTGTGCCTGTCAGTGCAAAGGGCAGCCAGTTCAAATTAAAGGGCTTTAAGCAACGATTAAGCACAGGTGAAAGTCTAATTGTGCGGGTGACTCAGTGAGTGAGAGCTGCCCAGGATGGGGAGAAGAACATGAGGAGGCCTGGGCAGATGAAGCAATGTGCGGGTGCCATGACAGGCAGAGGGATTCCACTAGTCTAAGTTAGCATCCTCTGAACAGGGGATACTGAACTCTTTATCCGTGCTCAGCACAAAGCCATAGGAGGTGTTTTGGGAGGGAGGAAACAACACGGCAGGCATTGCTGTGGTATCAAAGGAAGCATCTTTTTGAAGCAATCAGGATAGCATACAAGGAGGGGGAAAATGTCAAAAATGTACAGTGCCATTTCATATATTATGTTTGAACTTTCTGAGGTAAAAGTCTCTGCTTTCCTCTATCCATCTTAAAAGACCCCGTTTTAACACAGACATGCACTGCAGTGAAGAGAGTAATATGATAGTTAGGAAGTATTAATGATTTCCATAGATGGGAGCATCTATTGCTGCAGTAGAGAAGTTTCAAAATTGGATGAGATATAAATACTCATTCTCCAAAACATACATCAGCTGCTGAGTGCCAAAGTGGTGAGGAAAGGTCTACAAAAAGTGATTCCCTAACTGGCCAGTACAGATTTTGTGATAATCCATCTCCCTGGTCTGGCCATGGGTAGGACTGTCTATGGTGATGTTCCTCTTTCACAGCTGCAAGAGCACAGCCACCATTCCTGCTGCTCCCCAGCATGGCTTATTCCACTAGGCTGTGGAAATTGGCTGTTAATTAGCCTCAGAAGATTAAAAGCTTAAAAATTAATAATACCAGTAAGGAAAAAATGCCACTCAACAGGTGAAAGCTAAGCAGAATTTTAAACATGAAAAAATAATTTTGTGCAATGCTAATAGACACTCATCTGATTCTAGAGGAAATATATTTCAATGCTTCTAATAAAAATATAATTCTTCTTTTCTTTCCCTCAAAATGAAGAGGTCAAGATGAGCTCTTCCTCTGTGTCCTTTCTGAAGAACATTATCATATCTTGTTGAAAATGTTCTTGTTGATTATAACAGGAAAGCTAAAGGTATATTTGCCACAGCATCTGCAGAAATAATATTTACCTTCAACATTTCTAGATTATTATTCCTTCTATTTATGTATTATTCCTCATTCTATATTGTCACTGAAGTAATTATAAATATATATTAGCAACAGCTCTAAGAGCATCCAGGTGTGCTTTAAACACTGCCCATTTATTAAATTAATTATGATTAGTTCGTTTTGGTATGTCTTTCCTCTGTCTTGAAGATTTGGTGTTATGTTTCGCAATCTGAGCAATTTTTTTCACATACTGTGAGCCTGTATGTGTGACCTATTGAGAAGTCTAACAGCTTTTGTACTGTCCTGTAAAAAAAATAGGCAGAATCAGCTGTTATAGACTCCCCCACAGAGCCAAGGATGAGATTCACTTACATTAGTATGGTAGACATAATTTAATCAAGCAGGTCTCTTCTTCTGGAAAAAGTAGTGTAACTATTGCAGTGATTAATATTTCCATTCCTACACACTGCAAAATGGCTCTTTTCCATCACGGTTAAATGATTACTTCAGTGACATCCTTATAAATTTGCAGTGATGGTGATGTTAGTTATTTGGGGTTTTTCTAAACTTAAGACTCATTTTATAGTAAAGGGGAACAAGGGATTTTCAACCTCCCTGCTACAGATTAGTGTTCCCAGCAACTATCACTGAACTGCTGAAAGACAAAAAGAGGAAAATATTCCACTTACTAACTAGTTCCCTACCCTAGAATTCAGCTTAATTATTTCTATACCATACTTTTACAAATGTCCACTATTTAACCATCTTGGCTCTCTACATAAACTGTGTTAAGTATGATATACTGTAATCCTCATTCTACAGCTAAAGAAAGGCTATAAAACTCATATGATGAAGCTGCGTAGTGAAAAGGTTCACTGTTAAGAGCCTCTCCTGCATTTGTCTGTACTTCAGTGGACTACGCAATTTGGGCTGTTCTCTTGTGATCTGCCCATGGTGGCAGGTTGGCTTGGCTGGTCCTAAAGGCCATGCCAGCCTGGATACCCCCACACTCTGGGTGGGAAGAGGTGTGGGACAGTGGTGCCTTAGCCCAGGGCTGGCTCACTGGGCTGGCTCAGGTGTGGGTGGGCAGGAGCGGTCGAGGGGCTCAATAGGATGGCTGCAGGAACTCCTGAATCTGCCCAGGAGCCCTTTAGGAGGGTCCAGGCAGGTCCAGGCCAGAAGCACAGCAAGGAGACTCTTGCAAGAGCTCATGACTGCAGATGACCAACCATGTTCCCCTTTAGGGGGTGTTTTGTGGCAGTTCTGAATTCAGATGTAACCATGTCACTCACCTCTCAGAACCATCCCATCTATAGGCACCTGGACGCCATAATGGTTGATGATATGGTGACTGGCATCCTCCAGATTATCCAAACAATTAAAACCATAGAAGTTTATTTTTTCTAGCAAGAAAAAGGGTAAAAAACCCCAGCAAAATGATTGTTGACAAATTGGGCTTTCCTGGAAGACAGAAAGTTTGTGTGTGTTGGTGGCACAGTACCCCAAAGGCAATCTTGGCATGACATGGTGGCTGCATTGCTGTCTGCCTGCCTGTGCATATATGCAGCTGTTGAATGCTGTGGCTTTGAATCCTCATAGATAATGGACATATACAAAGTAAGAGCATTTAGGGTTTAAGGAGACTCAGCTTAAAATTTTCTGAACAGATTGAAGACTATGCACACCTAATATTATGGTCCAAAAAATGAAAGAAATTAGCTTATTGTGGTTTACTATTATATACAAAAGGAATTAGTTTCCATTAGTGGATTAGTAGGAGAAATTAGTTGTCGCGATGGAGGGAAGACACAGTCACTCAATATGAGTGATCAGCAGACTTCCTTTATTGTGCCTTACAGTCACCTTTTATGCCTTCTTATAATTAGCTCATACATATTACAAAAGTTAAGCTCATTATTGGTTAGTTGCCTAAATACCAAGCCCACCCCTAGTTTCTCTTCTGTAGTTATCTGTTCCCACCTGCAACATTCTTTTCCCACCGCGATCTTCCTGTTACTGTGTAACAAGAACAGCCAAGGATAGTGTATTTTTGCTTTACTTCAGGTAAGCTGAGAGCCATGTGCATTTTCGTCCAGCCAGCTGGACTATGTCTATATGAACTTTTTCAGCTAGCCAGTTATCCACAATTAGTCATATATGTCATTGATGTGCCAGGTTTGAAATGTTTGCAAACTAGGAAATGGGACTCTCTAAACATCAAGTGTCCTTACAAGACACTAATGAAGTTATGTTACGATTTAAGCTAATCAGTGTTGGCAGACATTAATTCCCCCAGTATCTGGTGATCTTTTAAGACAAGTGTTGCAAGTGAAGTGATAAACAGGAGGGTTAGCTGTAGGCAGTGCAGAGCAGTTGTGGCTAATACATACACACGTAAATGCCACTACTGCAGGAAGGCAACATGTTTATGGATTTGGTTGGAGAACTGTTTTCCTGCAAAGTTTTATAGCTCATATTCATTTAGTTATGTTAAATAACATATAACCCAGACATTACTTCCACTAGGCTTATGTGAGTCCTTTTATGACCTTAGAAACAGTGTGATGTACCACACCCATGCATTTGGCCACCTACAAGTTGAAGTATCTACTGTGAGCTGGATGTTGAGGCTGTCATTAGGATTGGTGGGGACAGATGGGCTTTTCCAGAAGGTAAAACACCTTACAACAGGTTTAGGAAATTGTTGCAGAGGTAAGGACCCCAGCAGTGTCCCCCTGCCCACAGTGATCATGGAGGGAACTTACCTGAGTAGCTTAGAGTAAACACCTACCTCCCAGATGGCGTAAGTTAGATATGAAACTATCAAGCTGTGGTCTTGTGCTTATTGCACAAGTATACACCGCTTCCCACAATAACTTCAGTGACTTACATATGACAGTGTAGGAGGAGGAAGCTAATTAACAACAGATATTTAACTGTCCTATCTTTATTTTACCTAACATTGTACTGTACATCCAACTTTAATAAGAGCAATTATAAATCATAAAATGCTGAAGAGAAGCCAGTCCTACATATACAAGTAGGTTTTAGCTGGAATTTATCCAGTTTCCTAAATGCATAAGGTAACTTTTAGCTGCACTTTCATTTAAATGAAGAAAAGGAAGTAAAAAAAGTACAATCTCAAATAGGTTTGGTAAAATCTGGCGGGCTATCCAAAGTAATGTGGTTGTGAACTTCTGTTGTACCTGGTACTTTCTCATTTCAGGACAGGTTATTACAGCCAAGTGAGTCAGAGCTGTGGGTCAGCAACTGGCCAGACCTTACTTTCAGAACATC